>NW_014580566.1:14495-16122 GCF_000485595.1 Priapulus caudatus
CTCTCTCTCTCTCTCTCTCGCTTTCTACTACTTCACAGCATAGATTCTACGCAAGAGCTTATACATAAGCTAGGCCCACTCGAAGGAGCCCATATATCAGCTGTCAGTACATGTGTGAGGCGTGACCACATGAGTACGGCGCTTACTCTGAGCCAAGGATCTATACAAGGTTAAGTGGCTGCACCTTCTAGTATATAAGCTGTCTTTACGGGAATTGAGGAGACAGCAGGGTGAAATTCTGCACGTGTACGAGAAATTGGCGAGACACATGGGAACATATACGAGGGTGTGGGGTTAGAAAGATGGAATGGTGCGTGTAGACGAAGAAAGAACCTATAAAAGACTAGGGTGGTGTTACAAGGACGGTGTGCATGCGATGCGAGAAGGGTGTGGCACCTGCAGATGTGTGAGGTGTTTTATACAAGGGTGAAATGATGTCCTTGCACGAATAAGACTCAGTAGTCCAACCTTAGCTTACCAAGATGAAATATGAAGCGAGCAGCACCTGGTAGCTGTCTCACAGGACTTAGCAACGCGTGTGACAACGTGTCTGGGACAGTACGGGGGCTGCGACTGTGTTCCTGGGACAGTGCGGGCACTGTGACAACGTGTCTATGACCACTACGTGCGAAGACTGTGACAGTGTTTCTGTGACATTGTTGACACTGTGACAGTGTTCCCCTGACATTGTTGACACTGTGACAGTGTTACCGTGACACTGTTGACACTGCGTGACAAATCGTACTGTGACACCTGTTTGACTCTGTGAACAACGTCATTCTTCACCTGTGACGGTGTCGAGAATGTTACGGTTAGGGAAGTGGTGCAGTGACAGTGTGGGGATGTGGACAATGTGGGTGAAGCGACAGTTGTAAACGCAGTGACCAGTACTTGCTATGGTGAGGGAATGTGACAGTATGTGGGGGATGTGACAGTATGTGGGGGATGTGACAGTATGTGGGGGATGTGACAGTATGTGGGGGATGTGACAGTATGTGGGGGATGCTGACCCAGTATGCTGGGCGGAATGTCGACAGTATGTGGGGCAGTGTGACAGTATGTGGGGATATGTGACATTATGGTGGGGATCGTGACAGTATTTGAGAGATGTGCACAGTATGTTGGGGGATGTGACAGTATGTGGGGGAATGTGACAGTATGTGCAGGAGTGTGACAGTATGTGGGGGATGGTGACAGTATATGAGGGATGTGACAGTATGTGGGGGACGTGACAGTATGTGGGGGATGTGTGAGTGTAAACGTAGTGACAGTGTTCCGATAGCGTTAAGGATTTGTGACAGTGTGTGAGTGGATGTGGAACGTAAGCGAAAATGTGACAGGCTGTGGATATGCGACAGGGTGTCGGAGTGGCGGGCAAGCGGACGTGGGCCTCTGTAATGCGACAACAATAGATGCCGTTTAAACGGACCATTTTGCATGCTCAATTACAGCATGTTGTGCGCAGTCTACTGATTTCTGGCCCGAGACGGCGGTGCGCTGACCGTGACATTGACTTTAGGAACGGCGAACGGTGACCCACACGGAGACGATACCGCCTGGATTACAGTGGACGACGAAATGACGACACAATACCTGACACACTATACATATATATATCACGCACGCA
>NW_014580567.1:0-4558 GCF_000485595.1 Priapulus caudatus
GATGGCAGGTAAGGGAGGAGATGGCAGGTGAGAGAGGAGATGGCAGGTAAGAGAGGAGATGGAAGGTAAGAGAGGAGATGGCAGGTAAGAGAGAACATGGCAGGTAAGGAAGGGGATGACAGGTGAGGGAGGAGATGGCAGGTAAGGAAGGGGATGGCAGGTGAGGGAGGAGATGGCAGGTAAGAGAGGACCCTCACCTGCCATCTCTTACCTGCCATCTCCTGGAGGAGATGGCAGGTAAGAGAGGAGATGGCAGGTAAAAGGAGATGGCGGATGAGAGAGAGGAGATGGCAGATGAGAAAGCGAAGATGGCAGATGAGTGAGAAGAGATGGCAGATGAAAGAGNATCTCTGCCATCTGCCATCTCAATCTCTGACTGTCATCTCCATACCCGTACCTGGCCCATCCCTCCCTTCACCTGCCATTCTCTCCTCTCTCACTCTTCAATCTCCTCCCATTAACCATGCCATCGGTCTCGCTCCCTCACCTGTACATTCCTCTCTCAACCTGTCATCTCCATCTCTCAACCTGCCATCTCCTCATCTCGATCTGCCACATCTATCTCTGATGCACCTGTCGATCTCCTCCCTTACCTGCCAAATCCTCCTCCCTCATCTGTTCATCTCCGCCGTCACCTGATCAGGCTTCCTCTCTCACCTGGCCATCTCCTCTCTATCTCCATTCTCATTCTGCTTACCTGCCATCTTCCTCACGCTCACCTGCCATCTCACTCTCACTCACCGTGTCATCTCTTTCTCTCCACCTGCCGATCTGCCTCGCTCTGACTCTGCCATACTCGAAATCTCTACCTTAGCCATCTCCTCCCTTCACGCTGACCATCTCCTCTCATTCAATCTGTCATCTCCTTCGTCTACCACGCTGCTCATCTCCTTCTCTACGACCGTAGCCATCTCCTCTCTGATCTGCCATCTCATCTGACTTACCTGCCATCTCACTCCCTCAGCCTGTCAGCTCCTACTCTCACCTGCCATCTCCTCTCTCTCACCTGCATCTCCTCCCTTACCTGCCAATCATCTCTCCTCACCTGCGGCATTCTCCTCCCTTACCTGTCATCTCCTCTCTCAGCCTGCCCATCCTCCTCTGGCTGCATTGCCATCTCCTCTCGGGAGGAGATGGCAGGTGAGAGAGGAGATGGCAGGTGAGAGAGAGAGAGAGAGAGAGAGAGAGAGGAGATGACAGGTGAGAGAGAATGAAAATTTTCCTAGAATCTATTCCACAATGTTGCTATTCAATTATACATTATAATTAGTGAATAAAAACAATAAAAATGCATTTTTAGTCACTCTTGATGGTATCAGGAGTGAATAAGAGCGATATTTATTCACTCCTGATAACATGTGCAGTTCCTTACAATTAATCAGGCTAGGTATAGCCAGACTTTGCAATAGAAACCTTCAAACGGCCCATCAGCATTTCCCGATAATATTTAATTCATATCAATAACCCAGATACACTTTGCAGTCTCGGTAGCATTAATAAAATATATGAATATAATTACAACTATGAAGTGCAGATGTGCAATAAATAACGCGTCTGGCGCTAAGTCAGTGATTCGACGTAGTTTTTTTAGACGTACCTTCGCCAATCTTTTGCGTACTGATTCGCGCAGAGAAAAAACTGTCAAGACTGCAAGTGGATAGAGCTAGAACGCAACCATGCAGGTAAAACATAGTACACGCGCTTGTGTATACATACGTTAGCTGCTACGATTTCCATGGGTGCGACACACGAGGACGTACAAGAGAATAGACGACCTGCGCTAACGCACGCACTGCACGACCCAGCTAAGCTCAATGAAAACGAAAACCTCTCATCATCACAGCTATATGACAGAGCTCTGCTGAAAGTTTTGGTGTGTGCGTGTGCGTGTGTGTGTGTGTGTGTGTGTGTGTGTGCGCGCGTGTGTGTGTGTGCGTATATATGTGAGTGCAGGTGCAACTGATTGAGGCTCGACGACAGAAACGTGCAAATGGAAAACCATCAAGCAGCTTTTGCTGCCTCACATACTCCTGTTCTGTTCGTGCTGCTTCGTATTTCTCTTTACATTGTGTACCTTTAGACTAGAACGCTAAATGTAGAAGCATCATCTACTCCTATTTGCTCAGCGGGCAGTTTCACATTTTCTCCATTACACCTTTTACACCGAGTAGAAGAGATGTGCTAGGGAGAAGGGCAGAGAAAAGGGTACGGAAGAAAGGAGGGAATTAAAGCAAGCAAAAACGGAAAGAGAAAGAAAGGGACAAGGAAAGGGAGAAGGGTAGGGATGAAGGAAGGGAAAAAGAGCAAGGAGAAAGGGAAAGAGAAAGGTACGGAGGGAGAACGGTATGGAAAAGGGTAGGGAGACGGAGAGGAAAGTAACATTACCCACCGTGACACAGACACTGTAACCTCAATAGGTGACCATTCTATACAGGTGGTTTCACTGCATAACATGCCAATCAACGCATATGCCAAAAACGCCCTTCACAGACAGACGGCCGTTCCATACACGCGCTTTCCTCCGGAAGGCACGCTTCGTTAGTAGGCTGTACGTTCGACTGCCATCCGCACCAATTACGCCCTCAGCGAGCAGTGCATCCAGCCATTATGATGAAGAACTCACAAGTCAATTAACTAATGAGGCAAAATAGCCATCATCTGCGGGCACTGGTTAGTACTAATTACACACACATAAAATCAAGAGGGTATAAAGAAGGAGAGCGTACAAAGGTGAAATGCTGAAACCATGCTGCAATATTAGTCGAATTAATAAACTTTGCCCGTTTTATTTTGACGATTCTTTGGTTTTCGGCAGAAATACCAGATTTTCATCGCTCATTATCTCAGCGTAGGGGCATCGTAGGGACATGCGGTTTGTTTTATATTAACAAGGTAGGACAGCTGATCAATATTACTGCAAAGAATCGTCAAAATAAAACGGGGAATGTTTATTAATTCGCGGCACACTACACGAAAGCCTGGTGGCAGCACTTATGCACGAACGCACGCACGCACGGCACCGGCACTGCACGCACTGGGGCCACCGCACCACGCGACGACACGCACTGCACACCACAACACACACCACACACAGCACACAACAAACACACACAACAGCATCCACCAGACACAACACGCAAATCACGCGCGCACACATAGGGGGACACATACGGCGCAAGAGTGGGCCTAGATCAAAGTGATACTACGTGTTCTACTGTAGCGAGGTGCCTTGCCGCTGGCCAGAGCGTGTTGTATCACCTGAGCCCGACAATGGAATACGTTCCGCTCTCTCTCATTCTCTCTCGCTCTCTCTTCCTCTCCCACGCCACGCACGCACGCACGCACGCACGCACAAGCACGCACACAGCCACACACACTAGCCACACACATGACACCACGCACACACACAGCAGCACACAGCACAACTCCGACCACACACCAACAACTTTACAAAGGCTCGGAGAGAAAGACCCTCTTACGGCCTTCTAAATATAATCAGCCTGTGCAGATGAAAGGCCAATAAACGAGGCAGTGTGCTAATCGGCGCGCTGCCACACCCCCCCCCCCCCCGCAACACACAGCATACACACACACGCGTTTCGCTCGACGCTCATACAACGCACGCGGCGCACGGCACCCCACGCTCACGTCACAGCGCACACGCAGCACGCGGCACATCCAGAGAGAGAGAGAGAGAGAAGAAAGAGAAAGCAGAAAGAGAAAGAGAGAGAGAAGAGAGAGAGAGCAGAGAACAGAGACGAGACAGAGAAGAGCGAGAGGGCAGAGCGAAGGCAGAGGCAGAGCGCAGAGGCAGAGACATGAGACAGAGACTAGAGACAGAGACAAGGACGTGCAGGAGAAGAGAGAGAGAGAGAGGAGAGAGAGAAGAGGAGAGAGAGAGAGAGAGAGAGAGAGAGAAAGAGACGAGGAGAGAGAGAGAGAGAGGAGAGAGAGAGAGGGAGTGGAGAGAAAGAAAGAGAAACATGACGCACCCGCTTCCCTCACGCACGCACACACACACACACACACACACGCACGCACGCACGCACGCACGCACGCACGCACGCACGCACGCACGCACGCACGCACTCACACACACACACACACACACACTAACGCACGAACGCCTTCTCTGCACGAGACCAATTAAAATCAGGCCTTCAATGATTACGGGGTCAACACGCAATGACGGCAAGCTAGCAGAGCACTCTAGCATTGATCTTACATTATAGCGTTAGAGAAAATTCCTTCGCATGGGTGTGCGCGCGCGCGTACGCGCGTGCGCACGCGCGCGGAGAGAATCCACGCAGGCCGATATTTGAGATTAGCTGGCTTGAGGAGCGAACTGTAGAAATACAGCGTGGCGCACGTACTCACGTGGCGCTGCGAGCAAGTATGCAGGAAAGCAATGTTGTTAGCTAACGTTTCTCCCGCAGGGAGGGACGAAAAGGTGAGGAGATTGATCCCGTGGTAGAGGGAGGGGATTGATCCCGTGGTAGAGGGAGGGGTTGATGCCGTGGTAGAGGGAGGGGGTTGATGCCGTGGTAGAGGGAGGGGG
>NW_014580567.1:6266-6858 GCF_000485595.1 Priapulus caudatus
GGAGGGGGTTGATGCTGTGGCAGGAGGAGGGGGTTGATGCTGTGGCAGGAGGAGGGGGTTGATGCTGTGGCAGGAGGAGGGGGGTTGTGCTAGTGGGGCTGCTGCTGCTGGTAGTGGTGGTAGTGATGCTGCTGCGGCTGCTGCTGATGATGATGATGATGACGATGACAAGGATGATGATGCTGCTGCTGATAATGGATTGTGAGTGGGCTGGGTGATTAAAATCCTACAGATGTAGCAGCGAGATGACAGAGTATACAGTGTAGCAGGAAAGATGCACATCAAACACTTTCATAGGCGTTGCGCCAACGCGAGCGGCAAACACCTAACAAGTCATACTTATATTATACGAACATCCTAATCTGTATGTGGCTAATGGCTGTTATAGCTCCTAATAGCTTCAAGAGCTAATAAACACGTAGCTAATAAAGAACTAAAAATATAGGTATTTATTAGCTCTTGATAGCTTATATGTGGATAATGGGTGAAAGATACGATAGAACGTAGTACGTACTACGTGCGCGCGCGAGTGCGTGTATGTAAGTACTATGTGTGTGCGTGCGTGAGTGCGTGCGTGTGTGTGTGTGTCTGT
>NW_014580567.1:7138-12734 GCF_000485595.1 Priapulus caudatus
GAGATCGAATTAGCTATGAATTTCAAAAATCGTTTCGCCGCAAAGTTGCGGTGTTTGTGCCAACAACAAGCTAAAAATCTCCAAAGACATGGATATGAATACATATCAAATAAAAAATAACGACTTGGAAGCTATTGAAAAATTTCTGATGGTTCACGTATTGAAAGGATACGGCCCAGCAACTAGACTATGCCGGAATGAATGCTCACCTCGCCGGCGCATTGCTCACGGCTCCACGGCGCTTGGAAATCAGCGATAAAGGATAGAAGAGAGTACCGGGATTATTTGCGCGAAGCTGGTTCAACACAGAGCGGATCGCGTGAAATAATCGCGGCTAAATTCCGAAATTAATTCGCAGTCAAAGTGGGCGATTTGGACGCGAGTGGGCCTGAATCGCGATGGGAGTTAGTGAGTAAAATTATTATTGCGTTCACAGACTTGTAGAAATAATCTCGGTAATTTGCGATCGGCTGATGCACAAAACGCACATGGATTTTGCATCCCCTTTAGTTCGCGCGGGCAGCTGTGAACGCTGCCTACAACCGTGATAAAAAACAATTCGCGTTGATTGTTCAAATGTCCTTTTCAGCCGTCCACGGTCACGCGGGCAAAAGTCAAACCTCATTTGACTTTTCGGCCGTCGAGGCCTGGTAGGCGAAACGCAGGCCTAGCGCCCTGCAGTGTCATGGGTGAGACCTGCGCCAGAAGATATGAGATTAGACAGGAAGGGTGAACGGTGGCCGCGCGCGCGTAACGCGCGGCGCCTTGTGTGGAGACTGGGCCAAATATTTGTGTGTGTGTCTATTAACACAGTTTGGCTAATGTGCAACCCGCCGTGGTCGAAATCGTGCTTGTTGCCATGCAACGTGGACATGAAAATAGATACATGGTTGAAGTAGGAGTCGAATCTGAAATTTATATTAACAAGGTTCTATTTTAGATATCCTGAAAATCCTGGAAGTCATAGTTATCACGACTGCGCTCCACTTGACGCACCTGGTGTTTTATTTATTTGAACTTCTCTACCCACTTAGCGAAAATATGGATGTTCACGAGTAATAAACGCTGTATCGACTATTTTGGAACGCTCGCCAGAAAATTAAGGATCGTTCCACTAGAAGTTTGGGCAGGTCCACATAAAAGTTGGGGGTAGTCGTTACCCCCGCCCCCCGACCCCAGTGGTTGCGCCTGGCACATCTTTACACACGTAATGCGCTACGCACGCCACACCACACACGTATGTATCATCGCACCAGACATGTGCATTTATGATACGGGACCCACAGCGAATTTTGCGATACGTGTGATGATTAACCGTAACGCTTTGAGCGTAACGGCACGACAGCATTCATTGTCGCCGGTATCAATTTTGACGTAAAATTCTCAGCCGGATGGGAAAAACCCCGAGAGTGACAAGGGAGAAGGGAGAGAGAGAGCGACGAGAGAGCGAGCGAGGCGAAGCGAGCCGCGTGTGTGTGTGTGTGTGTGTGTGTGTGTGTGTGTGTGTGTGTGTGTGTGTGTGTGTGATGAGAGAGAGAGAGAGAGATGAGAGAGAGAGAGAGAAGAGAGAGAGACGGAGAGAGAGAAGAGAGAGAGAAGAGAGAGAGAGAGAGAAGAAGAGAGAGAGAAGAGAAAGAGAGAGAGAGAGAGAGAGGAGAGAGAGAGAGAGAGAGAGAGAGAGAGCGCGAGCAGAGCGAGTCGATGAGAGAGAGATGAGAGAGAGAGAGAAGAGAGAAGAGAGAGAGAGAGAGAGAGAGAGAGAGAGACGAGAGAGAGCGAGGAGAGAAGAGAGAGAGAGAGAGAGAGAGAGAGAGAGATAGCGATAGATAAATAGCAAGGGTCCATAATAGAATTTATATTATGGCTTCTTCTATATATTTCTAGTATATTTATACTAAAGATGTTATATTATGGAACACTCCTGAGAGATAGATAGATAGATAGATAGACGATAGATAAGATAGATAGATAGTTTAGATAAGAGAAGAGAGAGAGAGAGAGAGAGAGGACAGAGAGAGAGGAGAGAAGAGAGAGAGAGAAGAGAAAGAGAGAGAAGAGAGAAGAGAGAGAGAGCGAGAAGAGAGAGAAGGAGAGAGAGAAGAGAGAGAGAGAGAGAGAAGAGAGAGAGAGAGAGAGAGAGAGAGAGAGAGAGAGAAAGAAAGAGAGAGAGGAAGGAAGTTCAATTAGCATGCACGGAAATACCTAGCCAAGTATATACTAGCTACTGATATCGATTCGCAACCAGTGTTCTGCAGTGGTGATAGAGCCAAAGGAACACACACACTCACACTAACATAGCAACTTATGGTTGCTACCGCTGTTGCCACCGCAATCGCCGCCGCTATATCGGCAGCAACAGCAGCACCACCACCGCCACCGCCACCGCCACCGCCACCACCACCATAGACACTGTCCACTCAGGAGGCGAGCTGGCTGTATAGATTGGTCACTTATGATGATGGTGCAATCCCTGTGGCGCCATCCTCTTTCGCAACATCCACTGTGTGTTGCGCATCATTTTTCATCGCCACAACAGTAACAGCAGCCAGCAGCAGCAGCAGCAGGAGCACCCGGGAACGGGGTACAAACCATAAAGTGAATCGCAATATCACGGCACGTTGCGTGACCACCCATCCATGCATCCATCTAGCCATACACTTAGTTTTGGCGAAACAATATAAAAACGCGCTTTCTAGGTATTAACAAGAGCTAATAATACCGTATTTTTAGCTCATGGTATTAAGTACATTCGCATTGTTAGTGTCGCCCGCATGCCTGTAGATGCGTGTGTTTATCGGTGCGCAGTTAGAATCAGTAAAGGGAAAGGGGAAACGGTTAGAAACGGAAAGGGGAATAAGAGGGAAGGCAATGGAAGGGAAGGCAAGGAAGAGGTAGAGAAATGGGTAGGAAAGACGAGAGAAGGGGGAGAGAAGGGTAGGGAATGTTTGAATGCGATTTTACGGGTTTCGGGATGTGGAACACTCGCGTCTGTTAGTGAACGGGTGGGGATCGAGAGAAGGAAAGAATAATACTTGACACTTGTTAGCGTGTGTTATTAATTGTGCATCAGTAAATTGTGAAAATGAAGGTGAGTGTCTATACATGTAGCAGGGCTGCGACGTCAGGGCTGCGACACACGTTCTGGTAGGGGGCGTGTGTAGCAAGGTTGCGACGTCAGCGCTGCGACACACTTTCTGGTAAGGGGCGTGTGTAGCAAGGTTGCGACGTCATTTCAGCGCGACGTATTTTTAGCCACTGCGTAATCCGCTATCTTGAACGGGGTGATAGATAGTGGCTTAATATGGATACTCTCAAGGTTTTAGGGAAATTTTTACCGATTTTTCATTTTCAACTTTATTCGATGGCTAACAACACTATGTGCCACCTGTGTCCATGCTCATTTCTCCATATAACGGTACATGTGAACTGTCAGAGCATTTTGCTTGCCCGCGTACATGTGTAGTGAGCCGCGGCTGACGTCAGAAAAACGCCAATTTCTCCGTTCCAATTTCTGACTTAGTAGTCGATGTATAAATGGATATTTCTCTGTGATTACAACTCGGAATAATAAATTTTACACTCGTTTTAATGGTAACATATTGTTGTAAAAAAGCGCGTCAGGGATTGTTATAAGTGCAGTATTTTATGAGTTATGTCTCTTTATTCGCAAATTTTTTTAATTCAAACGTGCCACTTGAATTTTAGGCAGTTTTCTTTTATTTTTCTCGGTAAATATGAAACTTAAAGAAAAATCCTGATGCACTATTTTGGTACATAATGTGCTTAACATGTGGCGAAAATTTTGTATCCTCATTTTTTCTGGTAATTGAGAAATATCCAAAATACCATTTTTACATAAAAATTCAAAATTGTTGTGGTAACATAATTAGGTGCTGAAAATTTCATTATTATTTTTTGCCTTGAGCATAGAGATATATCCTCTATAAATAAAACAAGTGATTGATTCGATTCATTCGTCAATAAACGTTTAATCTTCATTAGAGCAATACCCGTGCAAAAGGTTGAGAGTATCCTTAAAATATCTCCGGGCTTACGCGCTGAAATGACGTCGCAACGCTGCTACATACATAGCACGGTGACGAGACGTGAATGGTTGCTAACGATAACCAACGTCGCCTACCGCGGGCGACGTTACTGCTCTAACTATCTCTTCGACGTCGGCACTATAGGCTAAGCCTAAATATTCTGGTAATAGACATAACCAGGTGTAGATAATGACAAATATTTGTCATTATCTACCCCCTGATATAACTAATACGGCTAATCTGGATCAACTCTTAGTTCTAACATTTTGAAACGGATAGCCATGATCCCGAGCTGAAGGTATTCTGATGAATAGCAAGCAGTTGGCGTCCTCGCTACTATACAGTGCGGTTCACCTCACACGCAGCAGCAGTGCGCTAACTCGCCGCCATGCTTTAGCTATACCCGCCGAGAAATAGAAAGCCGACGGACAATACAGATTACGTATATCCCACCACCAACCACGCTAATTCTGTCGCCACAACTTCCTGGTTCTGTGCCAGTAACCGCACCGTTCCCAAATTAGCACGCATGGGCAAACAAACACATTTTAACCCCCATTACAGTAACCCGCAATAGTAGAATATCGCTGACACACACGTCGACACACACGTCAACTAACCGCCGGTGTTCGTAATATTGTAACTACAATCCGTGATCACAGACATCAGCTAGCAAAATTAATCTGGCGTAAGTTTCAATTAGCCAAATCTTTAAAAAAATATTCGTGAGATTTTATGATAATGTTAAGAGCAATTTAATTTCAAGATAAATATGAATATAACAACGACAGTCTTGATTTGTTTTAAAATTAAACCACTCTCAATAAACTAAATTACAGTTGTAACAGCTGGCCAGTATAAGATTTGTGTTGGAGTGAATAAAAACAAATCTATTTTAAATTGACTACGTCACGAATTTTCTATGGTGTATATTTGAAAAAAATTGGCTGCCATTTTTTTACATTAAAAGTAAGTACTAACGGGACTAAATGTATCGTCAAATTCTTACCTGATAAGATTGTTTCTCAACTAGTAAAAAATCCAAAAGACCTGGACGATTTGATATTATGATCTTGACATTGATTGCTTGGTATGGGCTATGTATGAGTCACGAGTGTATGTTTACATCAAACAATATAGTAAAATAGGAAGTATAATGCAGCAATTTAACTATAAAAAGTGAACAGAATTACTTACATTTTGTGAAAAAGTGGAAATGTTTTTTTTACTTTTACTATTTACGGTGACGTATAATCACGTTGATCACGCCTGCTTTGTGTCATGGCAGCTAGTACATTGTTCGCCATGCCGGGCGAGTGTGCCATGAAGCGACTACGTTCTATAGAGAGTTCTACGTTCTAGAGAGTTCTACGTTCTCTGACGTTCTAGAGAGCCTTGCACCAACGTCCCCATATCTCTACATCGATATATAAAAATCATGGTCGCTAAACACACTAACACGCTCACACGCTAACACACTAAACATCACCAGAATCGAACCTGCAATTATTCGCGGCAACCCGCGCGCGCACGCACGCAACAAATTGACT
>NW_014580567.1:14008-16096 GCF_000485595.1 Priapulus caudatus
AGAGGACGAGAGAGAGAGAAGACCAGAGAGAGATCGAGAGAGATCCCTGCTCGAGCGCGAGATGGGAGAGCGGAGAAGAGAGAGAGAGCGAGACGAAAGAGGCGATAGAGAGAGAGCCAGAGACGAGAGAGAGAGGAGGGAGAGAGAAGAGACAGAGAGAGAGAGAGACAGCAGACAGAGACCGAGGACAGAGAGAAGAAAGAGAGAAGAGGAGAGCAGACCAGAGAACAAGACAGAGAACAGGAGACAGAGACAGGGACAGAGACAAGACAGATGAAGAGAGAGAGAGAGCAGAGAACGACGAGACGGATGGAGGAGAACGGAGAGAGCCGGAGAGAAGAGGAGAGGGAGAGAGAGAGGATGAGGAGAGAGAAGGAAAGCGAAGGCGCAGGAAAAGATAGAGAGAGAGGGAGACGCGAGAACGAGAGACAAAAGATAGAAAAGATAGATGGAGAGAGCAGAAGAGAGAGGAAGAGACGAGAGAGGGGATCCTCCTGAGTGTGATGGAGAGAGAGAGAGAGTAGAATGAGAGAGAAGGAGAGATGAGAGAGGAGGAATGAGGAGAGACCAGAGAGACAGAGAAAGAAAGACAGAGTAGACAGAGGAACGAGACAGAGAGAAGAGAGTACCAGAGACAGAGACAGAGAGAGAGACGAGAGAGAGGAAGAGGAGAAGAGAGTAGAGAGAGAGAGAGAGATGAGAGAGAGTAGAGAAGAGAGAGGAAGACGGAGAAAGCGAAGGCAGGGGAAAGATAGAGAGCGCGAGGAGAGAACGCAAGAGACAAAGATAGAAAAGGGATATTGGAGAGAGCAGAGAGAGAGACGAGAGAGAGATGAGAGGAGAGAGAGAGAGAGAGAGAGAGACAGAGAGAGAAAGATTGAGAATATGCATCGGAGAAATGATCCTGTCGGGAGATCAAGCATCTGAGAAATGATTTCCGGCGAGAAAGAGAGTATGAGAATGAGAAGAGAGAGACGAGAGAGAGAGAGAGAATTCAAACTGGAATAGCTCGGTAAAGACCATGATGAAAAATCTCTGTTACCCAGTATTTGGGTAGTTGGTATCCAGTAGGTACCCAGTTGGTATCCAGTAGGTACCCAGTTGGTATCCAGTAGGTACCCAGTTGGTATCCAGTAGGTACCCAGTAGCCTGGTCAGTTGCAAACACATGGCGTACTCGTGCTGCATTTTCTATAGCGTTTAGCTTTCTGAACATACGGTGTCAGCTAAAAAAAACTCCACCAAGCCCCTTACAATTATCCCTGCGTACAGCTGAGCGGTTTACCTTTACACGCGTGCACCCACTCACAGTCACATTGCGATTGTGACAGGTGTTACAGAAAATGCGTCTGCAAAACTGCCCACACCTCAGCAACAGCCCAGACGTTTGCAATTTTCTGTGAACACTCACGAAGACCCCCCGAATGGTCGTTATTGACAGGTGTCTGTTCTACAAAGGTTTTGATGTATCGCTGGCAATCAGGGGTAACGTCAAAACGTCCTTTACGGACGGGCGACCGTTCTTCAGACGTAATCGCTATAATAACGCACTGTTAATTTTACTGCAGTCACATATAATCGCGTGTAGGCATCAAAATGACAACATGCACGTATCCCTATTTGAAACCGTTATTATCATCCTCCAGACTCACTACCGACTACGCATAAGTGGTAGGCAGGTAAGTAATACTAGTGACGACTGTGTTAGCTCAGCTCCCTCGATCTGCTTTACTCCATAGACACCGGTGTTGTTTAGCAGCAAGCGATTTTCCTTCCGTATTGACATTGTGGAGATACGTGCAAAAGTACTTCGCCTCTAGTGCAACCTCTAAAAACCTGACTAGCGGATAGATTTCGTCTATATGGAATAGAGTCAATAGAGTCATAGACACTCAGTTTTTTGGCAAATCTTTATCGCCATATTATTCAAGCGTGTTCACTAGTATAAAAGCTCTCGCTCCCTGTCTCTCTGTCTCTCTCTCTCTCTCTCTCTCTGTCTCTGTCTCTCTCTCTCTCTCTCTCTCTCTCCCTCTCTATCTTTCCTGCCCTTTCGCTTTCTCTCTCTCTCTCTCTCTCTCTCTCTCTCTCT
>NW_014580568.1:0-5000 GCF_000485595.1 Priapulus caudatus
CCTTCTATCCACCAACTACCCTTCTATCCACCAACTACCCTTCTATCCACCAACTACCCTTCACACACTCTTCCATCCACCAACTACTCTTCATACACCCTTCCATCCACCAAAAACTACCCTTCACACACTCTTCCATCCACCAACTACTCTTCATACACCCTTCCATCCACCAAAAACTACCCTTCACACACTCTTCCATCCACCAACTACTCTTCATACACCCTTCTATTCACCAACTACCCTTCATACACCCTTCTATCCACCAACAACTACCCTTCACACACCCTTCCATCCACCAACTACCCTTCATACACCCTTCCATCCACCAACTACCCTTCATACACCCTTCCATCCACCAACTACCCTTCATACACCCTTCCAACTACCCTTCATACACCCTTCTATCCACCAACAACTACCCTTCATACACCCTTCCATCCACCAACTACCCTTCATACACTCTTCCAACTACCCTTCACACACCCTTCTATCCACCAACTACTCTTCACACACCCTTCCATCCACCACCAACTACTCTTCACACACCCTTCCATCCACCAACTACCCTTCATACACCCTTCCAACCACCAAAAACTACCCTTCGCACACCCTTCGATCCACCAACTACCCTTTACACACCCTTCAATTATTGAACTACCCTCGCTATACCCTTCACTTTATCTACTACCCTTCTTACACCCTTCAATTCACTACCTACCTTTGCTGCACTGTCTATTTCAACTATTACCGTTTCTACACCCTCCATTTTGCATTTGCTCCGAGTGTGATCAACTACATGCACAGTTGCACACAGAACACATCGTAACCCAACTCCTGCGGAAAAACACAATATAAGGCTTGCATATAATGACAATCAGTTCCTCGCAATCTACAATACCGGACAGGGACAGCGAAATACACTCACGCGTGAACTTCAAGACCTGCTGTCCGATTTCACCGACCGAGTCGATGCATGGTAACACGGAAAATACCTGATATCATAAACGCCACTAGCAGCATGTAAGTACAGGCTAGCACTGGTCACGCCTGCACAGTACGGTTGGGTGGGTGCATGCTCACGCGTCCACGAGTTGGTCAGTCTCTCGCGCACACCCAACGTCACGCGCACACAGACGTCTGTTTGACTTTGTTCCCGATGCTCGTACAATACCAATACGGGCATTTCCGGTGTCAGTGAATAGCACCTGAGCAGGTACGCATGTGTGCACAGCAGAGACGACGCGAGGAGAGCCGCAGTGATTTGCAGCCCGCATTGGGTAGCAACGGTGTGCATTCTTGCCAATGCACTGTCTTCGAATATTTCCACATTCGTATTGATTTTAATCATCACGTTTTAATCCGATGTAGAGTTGTCAGCTCGAATCTAGTTCTAGCTTACATAACACACACACACGATACATAAGACTTAGGTCACCCTACAGTTACACACACACACACGCGCGCACACACGCACGCAGGCACGCACGCACGCACGTACGCACGGACGCCCCCCCACACACAATTGACAATATATATATATATATTATATATATTGAGGATATAAGGCGTAGAACAGTGGTGTGGTAACTAAAGGCTGCACAACCAGGGTGTGGTAACTAAAGCTGTACAACAGTGGTTTGGGTAACTAAGGCTTGCACAACAGTAGTGATGGATAACTAAGGCTGTACTAACAAGTAGTGTTGTAACTAAGGCGCACCAATCAGTGGTGTGGCCAGTAGGATAAGGCTGTACAACAGATGGTGGTGGTAACTAAGGCTCAGCACAGACATGTGTGTAAACAAGGCTGCACAACAATGTAGTTGGTAACATAAAGGATCATGTACAACAGTGGTGTGGTAACTAAGGCTGTACAACAGATGGTGTGGTAACATAAGGCTATACAAGCAGTGGTGGGAGTAACTAAGGCTGTACATACAGTGGTGTGGTAAACTAAAGGCTGTACAACAGTGTGTGGTAACTAAGGCAGTACAACCAGTTGGTAGTGGATAACTTAAAGGCATGTGCAACAGTGGTGGTGATAACTAAGAGCTGTACAAACAGTGGTAGTGGTAACTAAAGGCTATACATACAGTATGTGTGGTAAACGTAAGGCTGCACAACAGTGCGTGTGGAGACTAAGGTGATTGTTACAACAAGTAGGTGATGGTATCCCACTAAGGCTATGACAACAGTGGTGGTAACTAAGGCTGTACAACAGTGGTGGGTAACTAAAGGCTGTACAACAGTTGGTGGTATCTAAGGCTGTACAACACGTGGTGGGGTAACTAAGGCTGTAACAACAGTGGTGTGTGATAACTAAGTCTGTACAACAAGCGGTGGGGTATCTAAAGGCTGTAAACATGGTGGGTAACTAAAGGCTGTACAACAGTGGTGTGGTAACTAAGGCTGTACATAACAAGTGGTGGGGTAACTAAGGCTGTACAACAGCGGTGGGGTATCTAAGGCTGTACAACAGTGTGGGTAAATAATGGCTGCACAACAGTGGTGGGGTAACTAGGCTGTACAACAGTGGTGTCGGTAACTGAATAGGCTAGGTACAACAGCGGTGTAGGTAATCGAAGGCTGCACAACAGAGGTCTTGCTGTATTTAGGCTGTAACGAACACTCTCCACAACTATCGCTCGCTGGAGTTCGGTCAGTCTTCGGCGCCGTACATCATCAACACTCACTGCGCGGCTCTCCGCGTCGTAACCCTCTCCACTTTCGATTCCCCCACGCTCTCAGCTCATTCCCGACATCGCCCGAAACGCACGCTTACCGCCAGCAGTGATATATGATTGCACTTGCTTGGCTGTGCACTGCTTTTTTTTTCCCATACAAAATCCGAGATCTGCAAGTTATTATTCATGAAACAGGTTTTCCGCTGCAGGCCGGATCGTAAAATGAAATAGTGAGCAGTGTTCTCGCGGCACGGGGAATCATCGCACGCCAGTTTGGCGCGCGCGTGATGGCGAGAACGGCTTGCGGCGACCAGACTGAGGGAAGGAGGGGTTTCCAAAATCGAATCGTAATTTCTAGCGGTGATTCCAAGGTGATTCGCAACGCAGTTGCCCAGGTAAAATACAGCGCAGAGGCGCTACAGAAGCAAGACAGTGTTTCTTATCCACAAAAAGCGGAACGCGATAAATTTGCGAGCCCATGGTCGTCTTCGGACGAAAAGAAATCCCTAACAATTACAACATAAATATGTATGTAAATGCTATGTGTAATGTGTGCGTGCGTTTGTGCGTGCAGTATCGTATTGTGGCGGTGAGTGCGTTTGCGCGTTTGTGCGTGGCGTGCGTGGCGTGCTGCGTGCGTGCGTGGCGTGCGTGCGTGCGCTGTACATAACGTGAGTTGTTGATCTGCGACAGATACGACCGTACGATTATAGAACTTAAGAAGTTAATGCGAAAAAAATGCCGGGTCACTATCAAACAGAATTGGCCTAGCAAAAGTGGTCACCGTGCAAAAACGTGTACAAGCCTGCTAACCTGAAATGTACGTTCCCACTAAAAACAGAATGAACATGGGCCAGCTAAAATGTGCATCGTTAATTTCAAACCATCAATAGTTTAAATTAAAAATTATTTTGTAATGAGTACAGGCGGTACTCCCTGGCGTAGCGATTCTCTCGAGCGATACAGATCACGCGATCCAAAAACAAGTGAGTCATTCCGCCACCGCTACCAGTTGTATGAGGGTGCATGCCGGGAATACAGGCTTCCACACACCTACGCCCTAATCGCGCCGTTACAACACCTGCTTATTAATTAATGCACGTTTGCAATCCTGCAGGAACGCTCATACACCGCTCAGTACTGCCACCAACACGCGGGTGGCCATAAAAGCCAGCAGCCGCAGTGCAAAACACATCCGAAGGTGAACTAAAAAACAGGTGTCAACAAGCTAAGCTGTCCAAAAAAACAGCGGCTGGCTATGCTGGACATAGCTTGGGTTGCCAGAGACAAATACTTAAAAGTTTGGTACTTTTAAGTTGTATGCCAACGCGGCCGGACAGTGAGTTGAAAGTCTAGTATCTAATGGCCAAGCGCCGAGACAGTGGCATATAACGTCGTGTAACGTGACAAAAAGTGGTCCGGAACAATAACTCGAAAACTTTTCCCCACTCTTTCTACAGATGAGAATGATGGCCGATTTGTACAGACGATCAACAAGCCAAGTACACAATTGCACTGCAACTATCATTCACTTAACACCAAACCAAAAAACTCACAGACGTGCGCAGCACACAACAGACGCAACACACACACACACACCAACACGCACTGCACGGCACGCACGCACGCACGCACGTACAAGGGCTGCACATCGACAAGGCCAGCTATCACTCTCACGCACCGGATGTTCTTAGCCACCCATTATAGCAAAAAAGCAGATCCGCAGCATAACTTTACAAAACGCCACTTTAGGACACCAGATTGGGAGCAATTTCCCAATCAACTCCAGAATCAACCCGGTTTTGTTGCTTCCGGACTACATGTGCACTACCAATGTTGTGCGTGCGTGCGTGCGTAGCGTGCGTGCGTGCGAAGTAACCCACACCACCAGTTCTCATGCGCAAAGTGCTAATGGTAGCACGTGTGTGAAGGAAGCACGTACGCGCGTACAAGCGAGTTCCCTCGTACAGCGTATGTACATGGGTACAGCGATAACACTCCCCCAAGACAGCATACAGCCAGCAACAGCAAGCACCACAAATGCTGCTGCTTGCTCGCTGCTCATGATGGTGGGTGGTTGGTGATGATGATGAATATATGATGAATGACGACGATGATGGATGATATGACGATGACGACGAACGAGAGGACGATACTGCTGATTAAATGCCGACAGGCTATCTATGCAGCAGGAGAAAGAGAAGATAACATGATAAGAGAAGAGAGTTAGTGAGTGAGAGAGAGAGAGAAGAAAAGAAGGGCGAGACGAGAGAGAGAGAGAGAAGAGAGAGAGAGAAAGAGAGAGAGAGAGACGAG
>NW_014580568.1:6230-16092 GCF_000485595.1 Priapulus caudatus
ATATATATATATATATAATATATATATAGTACTATATAAGTACACTACAGCTTACTGAGCCTAATCACTTACAGTTGACCAACATACATATAACACGCGTAACTTGTGCACGCGGTGTGTAGTACTTGCACGCGGTACGTCAGAGTTACCACCTCGGCCTACACACGCGACATGCACAGCACAATATAGCGCAGCACATAAGCTACCTAACATGCAATCACCGCGCTACATACTATGTACACACAGATATATGTCCATTCACCAACGAGCGTCACACTGCATGCCGCACACAGGAAATACACATATATATATATATATGATTTATATCAGGTAGTAGATAATAGGATATATATATATATGATATATTACTATATATGAATATATGAATACAGCCATTATGACAGCAGTGTATTGGCCACTCGCGCTCGGTCAGTACAGGGTCATCCATAGATATATAGCAACACCATTGTTTGCTAACGATTGTTTGTAACAAGTTGTATATAATATCTATGATGTCAATGTACCACACAGTATATACCTGGCATAGGATCATGTTCACACGACGCTGACACAAGTATAGCAGTGTACACGCCGGGACACAATAGTAGAACAAGTACGAAGAATACATGCCATGTGACACGCACGCTATCATACCATGTACATCCAGAACCTGTACCTGTAATCATGTACACAACGTACTCCATATATCATACAAACAAGTGACATACCATGATATACCGAGTGATATACTATGTACACGACCAGTACATTAGTAATTTACACAGTAGCTAGAATCCATAATGTACGGCCAGAAGCTGCTGCCAAAAAGATGAACTACTACTGTCGTGTGCACCGTACCACGACACAGAGAGGATCCCTGCGTATATGCCGGTTATGCTACGCAATTAATTTTACTTATTTCACCTGTTAATGAATCAAATATGTGCCCCTAGTTAAAAAAAAGCAAAATACGACATAAACATAGCTTTGTTAGCGAACGTCCTAAAACCAATCTACCTATAGTAAAAACTACCCGATCCCGAATCCAATACAATTGCCACTACTATTTCATATATGTGACTGCCAGCGTACGGCATTTACCATCGTGTTGATATTGTCATTTGAGTCATGTGCGGGCGTTAGTATGGGACCCCTACTGCTCATGTTTCATAATCCATGCAACATATATATTACATTATACAATGTACAAACGGCTACATGCCATGCCTGCCGCTGTACTATTCATATGCAAACAGTACATAACCCATGTATGCTAAACACAGTGCACTATACCCATGTACAACAACAGCTACATGCTCTATGTACCAATATAAACTAGACAGAGTGGCACTTCACGGAGAGTGCATAGCCCCGCAGCGACTACGCCCATTACGCCCATACGCCATACGACTCACGAACACACGAACCTAACCCACGATATACGCAGCGTACTAGACATGTACACGCTGCGCTTGCTAGCGCCCTCGCTTGCCTGCCTTGCTCGCTCACATGTACACGCTCCGCTGGCTCGCTGCGACGCGCTAATAATCGAGCGCCTAATATCGATTCGCGCGAACACACGAACACACGCCCCCACACGAAGCGCGAAACACTTAACCTCTTCCAACTCGTTGGGCGATGTTATTAATAGAATTTCCACTCAGACGCTAAACCGCACTGCTTATAACTGTGGGATCGCACGTAGGGTAAAACTCTATACACAAGACATGCGAACGCCGCACGTGCCTTCATCGCAACACACGCCCCACACCGTACCTAAGCGTTGCCAACGGTGCGCCATCAAAACTGTTACGCACCAGCAGCTCTATGGCCCACAACTCCGCCGCCACCCAACTTCTACTAGGTCTCTTGCCAGAACCCGTCGGTGGCTTGCCAAACCCCTCACATTTTGTAAACAGCATCGGGCTTGCTGGCCGTGGGCGTTTTTGCGCATTAACGATCTGTCTCCATTCTCAACAGAAACCCGCCTACGGCGATTTACGCGAAGCTCGACGGCTGGCTAGACCGTAAGCAGTAGTGCGGGAGGACGTCCAGGAGCCCTGCAGCAACTACGACGCGAGAGAGGAGACGAAAGCGAGAGAGATGCGCCGCGAGCGAGCAGAAAGCAGAGCAGCGAGAGAGAGGGCCGAGGCGAAGGAGAGAGAAGAGCAGACAGAGAAACGAGCAAGAGAAGAAGAAAGAGAACGCAGAAGAGCGGGCAGACGGCAGAGGAGCACGCCGCCGCAGCAGAGAAAGCGCAGAGAGAGCGCACGCGTGGATGATGACGAGGAGATGGGAGACGAGAGCCAGAGAGAGAGAGAGAGAGAGAGAGAGCAGAGATGGAGAGAGAGAGAGCGATCGAGAGACGCGCTGATGGAAAGGGGCGGCAGAGAGATAGAAAGAGAGTCCAGTGGAGTAGAACAGAGAAGAGAAGAGAAGAGAAGAGAACAAGGGAGAGCGCCGCGAGACGGAGAGAGAGGGGGAGGGAGCGGAGAGACGAGAGCAAGAGAGAGAGAGAAAGGCGACGAGAAAGAGAAGGGCGGCGCCGCGCGAGAGAGAGCGAGGTTCAGCGAAGAGCAGAGAGGGCGAGCAGAGTAGAGCGCAGAGAGAGAGAGAGAGAGAGGAGAGAGAACGACGAGAGAGAGAGAGAGAGAGAGAGAGAGAGAGAGAGAGAGAGAGAGAGAGAGAGAAGGAGAACAAGGGAGACAGAGAAGCGAGAGAAAGCAGAGAGAGAGAGAGAGAGCGAGAGAGAGGAGAAGAGAGAGAGAGAGAGAGAGAGAGGAGAGAGAGAGAGAGCAGAGGGGGGGGGGGGGCGGGGCGGGGGGGGGGGGCGGGGGGTGGGGGGGGGGGGGGGGGGCGGGGGGGGGGGGGGGGGGGGGGGGCGGGGGGGGGTGGCGGGGGGGGGGGGGCGGGGTAGGCGGGCGGGGGCGCGCGCCGGGGCGGCCGGGGGGGGCGGGGGCTGGGCCGGGCGGTGGGGGGCGGGGGCGGCGGCCGGCGTGGGCTCGGGCGACGGGGCGCGGGGCGCGGCGGGGGGCGCGGTGGGGGGGGGCGGGGGGTGAGAGCGAGAGAGAAGAGAGGAGAGAGAAGAGATGAGAGAGAGAGAGATGAGAGAGAGAGAGAGCACGGACGAGAGATGCCACGCACGAGCATGTAGACAAGGAGAGCGTGCAGAAGAGTCACGAGAACCGAGCAGCTGTGCAGATGATCCTTGCGCGCTCGCAAGACGACGTAGAGAGCGAGAGACGAGAGCCTGTTGCGCAGACCGGACCGAGACTGGCGCCGCCCCCTTCCTCTCCAGCTCTGCCCCCCTCTTGCCAGCTATCCCCTCTGCTCCGCCCCCGTCCTTCCTCCCCCTCGCTCGCCCGTCCTTCCCTCCCCCTCATCCCTCCCCCCTCGCCCCGCTGACGCTTCAGACTGTTGCCAAGAGAGCGCTGGGCGCCGTCCGGCGCTTGCCTCACTTCAGCGACGGTGCTCCGCCGTGAGCCAGGGTAACGATACGCTTGAACTGTCAGCCCCAGGAGGCCGAACACGGTTATGTGCTGCTGGAGGGCCGATCATTTTTGGCTGCGCGCATCTAGCACCAGACGCCATACACTGTGGTCGGCAGCAACGAGATGGGTTGATGACAGACAGGAACAGAAGAGCTAGAGCGTGATCTGGAGAACCAGAGGGGCATAAGCCAAGCTAAATGTACAGTCCCAGCAGACGCTGCATTGATTACTGGCAAAAAAGAGATCAGGATACCCATAATGCTACAACAGACACGGTATTGTTGCTATGGTGTATAACTGAACATGTGCGCCGTGTAATACGAAATGATCTGATAATCAAGTGTACGAAAGGACATTTGCATATTCTAGACAAGCAGTGTGCCTGCGTAACCTAGTCGTAACTGGTAAGCTGGGCCATCGTTTAACTAACATATTCAGCATCACTGTCACATTCAGCATTCAACATTATAACTAACACTAACGCTAGTGGTGTCGTAACTAAGGCCTGCACAAGCAGCTGGTGTTGCTACTAAGGCCTGTACAACAGTCTCGCCTTGTTGGCTACTAAGCTGCCCACAGCAGCTGGCGTGGTTAAAGTACTAGTCGACAACAGTGGCCATGACACTAAAGGCCCTGCCACAGCAGCTGGGTGTAGCGCTACACTAAGCTGCATACAACAGTGGCTGTCGGTAACTAAGGCCTGTACAACAGGGGCCGTGGTAACCCTAACGGTCCTGCCACAAGCAGTGGCTGTAGCTACTAAGCTGCCCACAGCCAGGGTGTTGGTAACTAAGCCGGGGGACTGGTCACAACAGTGCGCGTGTGGTAACTACGCGCCTGCCACAACAGTGCGTGGAGTCACAACTAAGCGCACACAACAGCGTGGCCATGCACAACTAAGGGCTGCCACAGCAGTGGGGTGGTAACTAAGGCTGCCTACAACAGTGGCATGACCATACTAGAGGCTGCACCAGCGCCAGTGGCTGTGGCTAACTAAGCGCCTGTACAAACGAGTGCCGTGTAGTAGCTCAAGCTGCTACAACAGTGCGTGCTGCCCGTAGTATACCCACACCACTGCGTAGACTAAGCGCTTGCCACAAGCAGGTGGTGTGGTAAACTAAGGCTCTACACAGCTGGTGTAGTAGCTAAGCCCCTTGACAAACAGTGGTGTGGTAACTAAGGCTGCCCACGAGCAGTGGTGCTTGGTAACTAAGCTGTACAACAGTGGCATGACAACTAGGCTGCACAAGCAGGTGGTGGGTGGGTAACTAAGGGCGTGTACAACAGTGATTGGGGTAACCTAAGGCCTAGTACACACAGTGGCTGCTGGTCAACTAGGCCTGCCCAACCAGAGGGTCTCCTGTTAGTTAGGCTCGTACGAAACACTCTCAACAATAATCTCAGCTGCTGCGCGGCTGCCACGTGCTTTCAAGCCTCCCTTCGCGCCGCCTACCCACATATACACACTACTGCGGCCGTCATGATCCCTCCTCATGTCGATTCCCCGCCGCTCTCCCGCCTTCCCATCCGCCAAAGCCAGCGCCGCCCAGCAGTGAATTGATTTGCATTGTGCCCTGTCGCACTCCTTTGTTGCTGTGGCTAACAAAATTCTCGAGATCTTGCAAAAGTGTATTATTTGGAAACAGGTTTTCGATGCTGAGGCGGACGTCATGAATATGAGCAGTGTTCTCCGCGGCACGGGGATCATTCGCGGCCGCCACGTTGGCGCGCCGGTGGCGCAGGACGGCGGCTTGCGAGCGAACGACTGAGGGAAGGCAGGGTCTCCAAATCGAATCGGTAATTTCTAGCGGTGATTCCAAGGTTGTTCCAACGAGTTGCCAGGTACAAAGAGCAGCCGCAGTAGGCGCTGACAGAAGCCAATGAAGTGTTTCTTTCGCATCAAGAAGCGGACGATAAATTTGCGAGCGCCCACATGTCGCGGCTTCGGAGCGAAACGAAATCCGCTACATTTCACAACACATATTATGTTATGCAAATGCACTTGGGTGATATGTGCCGTGCTTCGTTTGCTGCGTGAGTTGCGTTTTGGCCGTTTGTGCAGTTGCCGTGCGTTTGTGCGTGCGATGCGGCGTGCGTACCATAAACGTGAGTGCTTGATCCTGCGCAGCTTATCGGACGTACGCCATTAATAGGACTTTAATGCCCGAAAACAATGCGGCTTCACTATCAAATACAGGCTACGGTCTTAGCAAACGCTCCTGCCACCGGCTGCTAAAACACTTGTGACAAGCCTGCTACCTGAAACTCGTCGCCTTCCCTAACCAGATGGACATGGCCTAGCAAATGCTGATCGTATAAATTTCAAACATCAAACGTAATTAAAATTATTTGATAATTGAGCTACCAGCGCGCCTCTTCCTGCGTGCGCATTTCTCGAGCGAACAGCCACGCGCATGCCAGAAACTAAGTGAGTCATCCCGTTTTGAGCCCGCCACCGCTACCTCTGTATTGACGGCGTGCTCCCCGCGGCGAACATACGCCTCCACACCACCTACGCCCTAACCCTTACATCACCTGCTTATTAATTAATGCACGGTTTGCACCCTGCAGCTCCACTATACCGCCTCGACTGCCACCACACGGCCGGCCCTGCGCATAAAGCCCAGCGAGCCCGCAGCAAAACACACTCCGATGGTGCACTAAAAACAGTGTCCAACACTAAGTGTCAAACAACAGCGCGCGCTGCTCGCCTAGCTGCGACATGCCTGGGTTGCCCGGACAATGCACTTAAAAGTTGCTGCTTTTAGTGTATGTGCACACACACCGGCCGGACAGTAGCTGACAAGTTCTGTTACTATTGCAAGCGCGCCGCGACAGTGGATAAACCGTCTGTACTGTGACTCAAGTGTCGGGACAATAACTCGACAACTTTTTCACTCTTTCGCTATCAGTGGAATGGCTGCGCGATTTGAACAGCGATCACAAGCGCCAAGTACCACAATTGCCACTCACTCATTCAACTTAACCGCAACAAAAGTCACACGCTGCGCGTGCACACACACACACGCAACACCGCACGCACTACACACACGACAAACCACACCACACGCACGCCCACGGCACGCACGTACTAAGGGCTGCACATCGACAGCGCGATTCACTTCTCGACCGCACCCGCGATTTCTACGCACCATTATAGCGCAAAAAGCAGATCCGCACATAACTTTTACAATAAACTGCACACTAGGACACCACGCAATGCGCGAGCAATTTCCATCAAAGCTCCAGAATCAACCCGCGCTTTTGTGTTCCGAGCTCAGTGTGCCACGACCATGTGTTGTGGCTGCTGTGCCGTGCGCTGCGTGCGATGCGTCGTCGCGATGCGTGCCCCCCGTTGCCGCCTCTCACCCGCAAGTAGCCCACCCCACCATTCTCCGTGCGTGCGGAAGCTGCTAATTGCGTAGCACGTAGTGTGAAGGACACGTACGCGCGTCTCAGCGAGTTCCCTCTACAGCGTATGCTACATGGGTACAAGCGATAACACTCCCCAAGACAGCATACAGCCTGCACAGCAAGCACCACAATGCTGCTGCTGCTGCTGCTCATGGTGGTGGTGGTGCGATGATTGATGATGATGATGATGATGATGATTGATGATGACGACGATGATGATGATGATGATGACGATGACGGACGACGAGAGGACGATGACTGCCTGATTAGTGCCGCAGCCTCTTAGCAGAGAGAAAGAGAGATAAAATGATAAGAGAAGGAGAGTTAGTGAGTGAGAGAAGAGCAGAGAGAGAAAGAGGGCGCCAGAGCAGAGAGCAGGAGAGAGAGACGAGAGAGAGGGAGAAAAAGCAGCGAGAGAGAGATATAGATACGCGAGAGAGCGTTGGAGTGAGCGAGAGAGGTGGGAGAGGCTACCGCGCTGTACTTTGTGGATGCTCACAGATGGAAACGCGGCTAGACGCAGCGCTCGGCAGCACACAGCGGTTGCTGCTGCCTGCTGCCTGCTGCTGCTCGTCGTTGTTGTTGTCGCTGCCTGCTGCCTTGGCATGATGATGATGCTGCCTGTGCTGCCTGCTGATGTCGTTTTTTTTGCGTGCTGCGTGCCTGATGATGATGATGCTGCTGCTGCCCTGCTATGTCGTTTGTATGTTGCTTGCTGCCCTGCTCCCTGAGGATGATGATGCTTGCTCGCTTGCCTACTCGATGATGGCCTGTTGTGCTGCCTGCCTCGCCACGTACCGGAGCGGCCAAGCGGCGTAGATAGCGCTGGAAAGCATAGATAGAGAGAGATGCGAAGAGGAGCAGAGCTCGAGCCAGATGATGAAGGAGAGAGAGAGAGGAGAGAGACGAGAAGATCAGTGAGAGAGAAGAGAGAGCAGAGCAGAGAAAGCAGAGGAGAGCAGAGCGAGACCGAGAGATAGAACAAGAGAGCGACAGAGCGGTGGGGTGTGTATGTGATGCTGTCGTTGCGTCACGTCATTCGCTCGGCAGCCTACTGACCTGAGAGGGCAGAGGAGCAGAGAGAGAGCAGAGCAGAGAGAGTCGAGACAGAGAGAAGAGAGAGAGAGACGAGAGAGCAGAGAGAGAGAGACAGATCGAGAGAGAGAGGGAGGCGAGGAGCGAGGGCAGCGCGAGGGACGGGAGGAGTGATGGAGAGAGAGACGAGACGAGAGAGAGAGCAGAGAGAGAGAGAGAGAGAGCAGGGAGAGAGAGAGACGAGAGAGAGAGAGCGACAGAGTGCAGCTAGGGCGTGTGTGTGGAGTGTGGGTTGCCGTGCGTACGCTGCATGTGGCCGTGTGTAAGAAGAGGAGACAGAGAGAGAGCAGAGAGAGAAGGAGCAGAGAGAGAGACGAGAGAGCAGCAGAGAGAGAGAAAGAGAGAGACGAGAGAGAGCAGAGAGAGAGATGAGAGAGAGAGAGAGAGAGAGAGAATCGAGAGAGCGACACGAGCCGAATGGGGTGTGTATGGTGGTGCGTGGCGTACGCGCATGTCGGGGTGGATGGACGAGTCGAGAGAGAGAGAGAGCAGAGAGAGAGGCAGAGGAGAGAGAGAGAGAGAGAGGAGAGCAGATGAAGAGAGAGGAGAGAGAGAGGAGAGAGGAGAGAGAGAGAGAGAGAGCAGAGAGAGAGTAGAGCAGCGAGAGGAGAGGAGAGAGAGAGGAGAGAGAGAGAGGCGAGAGAGAGAGAGAAAGCCGAAGAAGAGTGGCAAGAGAGAGCAGTGATGAGCGGATAGATGAGAGAGAGAGCAGAGTTAGAGACAGAGAGAGAGAAGAGAGCAGAGAGAGAGAGAGCAGACGAGATGCGAGACGAGCAGCCGAGAGAGAGAGAGAGTCAGAGCGAGAGAGAGGAGAGAGAAGAGAGAGAGAGAGACGCAGAGAGACCAGAGAGACAGAGCAAGCGTGCACGGCATACCTACTCTTCGTTGCGGTAGACTGGGCGCCGGAACACTTTATGCATCAACAGGAGCCAAGCAGCATGTCATCAAAAGCCGTCCACATAATACAGGTCCTGTCATTCTGTGTGTTCTCGTGTCATGTGCGTGCGCACTGTGGAGCATGCCGTGTGGGCGCTAGAAGCCTGCTTTTGCATCACGCCTGTCAAAAAAGGGAAGGCACAAAATGAGACAAGTCCTCAGTCGGATTTACGTTTATTTTTCGGAAACATTACGAGGGCAATACACCCCACCATAGCCGCCGAGCTGCGCACGCCACGCCACGCATACGCGAGAGAGAGAGAGAGAGAGAGAGAGAGAGAGAGAGAGAGAGAGAGAGAGAGAAGCGTGCACGGATACTACTTCTTCGTAGGTAGACGGGCGCCGGCACACTTATGCACAACAGTAGCAAGCAGCATGTCATCAAAAAGCCGTCCACATAATACAGTCCTGTCATTCTGTGTGTTCTCGTGTATGTGCGTGCGCACGTGCGAGCATGCGTGTGGGCGTAGAGCGTGTTTTGATCACGGGCCTGTAAAAATAGGGGAAGGCCACAAAATGAGAAAGTCCTCAGTCGGATTTACGTTTATTTTCGGAAAATTACGATGAAATAACACCCCCACCATAGACGCGAGCACGCACGCACGCACGCACGCGCACACGCACAATGTTATACAACTCGAGCCAAACCGCCAAAATGGCATAGATTATTCCGTTATCCGCTGTACCTTGCCGCAGAACATGGTTCAAAAACACTGAACGTGGTATTGTAGTCAACGTTTTTGGATTATTCGTAATCATTCAGCAGAATTTCTAAGGAGTCACATGTACCCCTGCTGATTTCGAATCAGCGAGTCTGGCAAAGAAACCGAGTGTCTCGCATTAGTTTTGTCCGTTCCATGCATATTGTGAGAGCGTGAGCGAGGAAGAGAGAGAGAGAGAGAGAGAGAGAGAGAGAGAGAGAGAGC
>NW_014580569.1:0-385 GCF_000485595.1 Priapulus caudatus
GGGGAGAGAGCGCGACAGACAGAGGTGGAAATATTGTGACATTGCCAGCCTTGTACCGGTATGAACACTCCTATCATATCAGTTTTCTCTCCTTTGGTTCTCTCTCTATGTGTATCGATGTGTGTTCGTGTGTACATTTCCTTTGCATTTCGAGCGCAGTGCATTCCCCGAGTTTACGTTCGAAAAAACTACATTTTAACGACACAGCGAAACGGTATTCATACAAGCGTTTACGACTGTAATCGTACAGAATATTACTGTGTGCGCTCACGCGCATGTTCACTGTGCGTGTGTGTGTGTGTGTGCGTGTGTGTGTGTGTGTGTGTGTGTGTGTGTGTGTGTGTGTGTGCGTCGTGTGTGTGTGTGTGTGTGTGTGTGTGTGTGT
>NW_014580569.1:1955-6510 GCF_000485595.1 Priapulus caudatus
GAGGGAAAGATGGCAAGAGGGGGAGAGGGGGAAAGGGGAGAGGGAGTGATGTAGAGAGGGAGAGGGGGAGAGGGGGAGAAGAGGAGAGGAAAAGAGGGGTAGAGGGGGAGAGGAAGAGAAGGAGAGGGGGAGAAGGGGCGAAGGGGAGGGTACCTAGCTGTGACGGTGTGAGAGCTAGCGTGTCATGAGCGCCACGTGTGCGTGAAAGTGAGATAAAGCGCGCGTGTGTGCGCGCGTGTGTGCGCGTGTGCGTGAAAGTGAAATGGCGCGTGTGTGCGCGTGTGCGTGAAAGTGAGATAGAGCGCGCGCGTGTGCGTGAAAGTGAGATAGAGCGCGCGTGTGTGCGCGTGTGTGCGCGCGTGTGTATGCGCGTGTGCGTGAAAGTGAGAGCGCGTGTGCGCGTGTGTGTGGGTAAAAGTGAGATAGAGCGCGCGCGTGTGTGCGCGTGTATGCGCGTGAAAGTGAAAGTGAGAGCGCGTGTGTGCGTGTGTGTGGGTAAAAGTGAGATAGAGCGCGCGCGTGTGTGCGCGTGTATGCGCGTGAAAGTGAAAGTGAGAGCGCGTGTGTGCGCGCGTGTGGGTAAAAGTGAGATAGAGCGCGCGCGTGTGTGTGCGTGAAAGTGTAAGTGAAATCGCGCGTCTGCATGTGCGCGTGTGCCTGAAAGTGAGATAGTGCGTGCGTGTGTGCATGTGCGTGTGCGCGCGTGTGGGTGAAAGTGAGACGTGTGGGGAGAGAGGTGGGGGAGGAGGGGAGAGTGGTGGGGAGAGAGGTGGGGGGAGAGAGGGGGAGAGTGGTGTCAAGAGGGAGAGAAATTAAATGAATCAGAGAGACGGGGAGAACGGAAGCGAGAGAAAGAAAGGGATGAGAAGGAGAGCGAGGATGAGAGGACCAGAGAAAGAGAGCGAAAGAGAAAGGGGGCGAGAGAGAAAGAGAGAGAGGGAAAGAGAGAGAGAGAGGTGGGAGAAAGAGACAGAGAGAGAAGAAAAAGAGAGAGAGAGAGAGAGAAGAAGAAGAAGGAACAGAGAGAAGAGAAAACGAGAGGAGAGAGAAAGAGAGAGACGAGAGCGAGAGAGAGACTGAGACGAGAAGATGAGACGACCGAAGAGACCACGAGAGATCCCAAGCCTATGATCTGTTCGCATAACTTTGTCCGACTTCCTGGTCATGGCCGGCCGACCTTGATTGTCCCATCGTCCGGTGATCGAGTCTCTCGGTCAATCCACGTCGTTAGTCGCCACTCTGGTGATCAATGACCGCTTGGTATCTGTCCAGCTTTTGGACCGCCGAGCACACATTCTCGAGGCTTACGTGCGCCTACTCCGCTACACTACTCTTTTCTGGGTTCGGCGGACTCTATCAAACCACTCAGCGCTCACTTCATGGTACCTCCGATCTCGGAGACAGAGATCGGTCTCCGTACACGAGCAGCAGTAGAGAGAGTGAGAAGAGAGGGAGAGCGACACGCGGGCCCACACACAGCAACTGATTGACTTACTAGAACAAATGCGTCCCCGGGGGTGCGGGCATTTAACACCCCAGCACCCGCGGCCTGCCGACCGCGGCTGCTGTTTACCACGCACTTACACCGCCAGGCCTGAAACAAACACGACAAGTCCTGCTGCGGAGAAGGCGGCGTTCGTGCGTGCCTATCGTGCGTCCGCTGCGTGTGCGCGCGCGGCTGTGCTGTGTGTGGTGTGTGCGTCCTGCGCGCGCTACGTTCGTTCCGTTGCCTTTCTTGTTCTTGTGTTGTGTGTGTGTGTGTCTGTGTGTGTGTGTGTGTGGTGCTGTCGTGTGCGTGGGTGCGTGTATGTGTTGTGCGTGTATGTGTGTGTGCGTGTGTGCGTGTGTGTGCGTGCTATGATAGTGTGTGCCGTCGGTGCGTGTGCTGGTGTGTCGCGTGTATGTTGCTGCTGTTGCGTATGTGCTGTGCGTGTTGTCGCGTGTGCGTGTGCGGTGTGCGCGGCGCCTGTACGTATGCGTGTTGCGCGTGTGTGCGTGCGTGCTGCTGCGTGCGTGCGCGTGCGCACAGGCTGTCGCCCCTATAATTTTTTTGACTGCATACGTAATGCACCCCGCGCGCCCTGCCGCCGCGTGTGCAGCCACGTGCGCGCGCTGACTACGCTCACGCTCTGTCGCTCGGTTATATGCTTTACGCAGTTAGCGCATGATGCAGATGCGGATGAGCGATGAGGAGTGCAAGCGGAGGCTGCGGAAAAAAAAACTGCAGGCGGCAGCGTCATGGAGACTGACACGCGTCGAGAGGGAGAGAGACCGAGAGAGATGAGAGAGAGAAGAGAGAGAGCAGAGAGAAAGAGAAGAGAGAGAGAGAGAGAGAGAAAGGGAAGACGACGAGAGAGAGAGAGAGAGAGAGAGAGAGAGAAAATGAGAGAGTAGAGAGAGAGAAGAGAGAGAGAGAGAGGATAATGCTGATGAGACGTGATTTATTATTATGAAGTGGTATCTTTTTCCACTTCTCCTCTCCCTTTCTTCGCGCCGTCTTCCCCCTCGCCTCTATCTCTTCTCTCCCTCAGTTCTTCCAATCTCTGTCTCTCTCTCTGTCTCTCTCTCTCTCTCTCTCTCTCTCTCTCTCTCTCTCTCTCGCTCCTCTCTGTCTCTCTCTGTCTGTCTGTCGTCTGTTCTGCCTGTTCTTTCTGTCTGTCTCTGTCTGTCTGTCGTCTGGTCTGTCTGTCTGTCTGCTCTGGCTGTCCTGTCTGTCTGGTCTGGCTGGTCTGTCTGTCTGTCTGTCTCTGTTTCTTTTTCTATTTCCAGTATTGGTGGTATTCAGTATATACACGCGTACTTTATTTATGTTTAACACACTCCCGATGTTACCGCTATTTTTGACATTTTTACCAGAATTCAGGTATAGTCTGTCCCGTTCTCGCCCACTAGTTAAAAATCATCATTTAAATTCTGAGAAGATTTTACAATATTAACTCAATTATTTCCCTGCAGGTAAGTAGTAAGTAACAACATTACAAAGACGATCACAACATGTTAGGTATCAGACACAATAAAATGGCGCGGACCTTATCTTCCACCATGGGCCGCTCTTCAAAAAACTTGTGCTTATATAAAATATTTATGCGTATGTATAGACGTATATATTTTGCAGATGGATATGTCACAGACAATTATGACGTTAATGTTGGTCACAATATATGGAATTTCTGAATATAAATTTTTAAGTGATTTATCGCAGATATTTTGCTGTATCGTTGGATAAAATATTGTACGCCACTTATTTTAAATTTTTTTAGGTCAAAGTATTCATCGTACGGTATTTGTCGTTTTGAGAACATTGCGGGAATCCTCATCGAATTAATTTAATATTTTATTTGACGCATATGGGATTTATTTTATTCTTTAATATAGACACAAGTCCGCGCACGCACACACGCCACGGCGCACGTGCCACGCCACACACACGCGCACCGCGCACGCACACACTGCCTCACACGCTACACGCCACGACGCGCGTCATGCGCGCGCGCGCATGCGCACACGCATTACGCCACGCACAGCACACACACACGCGCGCACCACGCACACACCACCACACCACACACACACACCCACACACACACGCGCGCGCGTCGCGGCAGGCAGGCATGCTAAATAACTAAGTTAACCCATAATATAATATCATGTACATATTCTACCGGAGGCCATGCACCCGCCTCGAACACGCCAACTCCGCTTACGTAGCAAAATTAACATCTAAATTAATTACTTATTAATAAGATCCTTTACTGACGGACTCATTGTCATATTATTAGCCATAATTTGCTAGTAATATTTTACGGAATATTTGTCGAGTAATAGCATATTAATTTATAATATACATTATAATATAATCTAGCATATTTTCCCCTGCAGCTCTAGTTTGCTAGTTATCCGCTACGACTCTAAACGCTAAATTATTGTCAAAGATGAACAACCATCCAAATTCAGTGCTCTTAATTTTACTTCATGTGAATCACTCGATATAAATGAATAAATAATAAATAAATATATAAATAAATAAATAAATAAATATAATAATAATAATAATAATAATATATTATAATAATATATATATATATAATATATATTATATATTTATAATGGCCGATTTAACATTGAAGTGTTCCGCGATGTGCATAAATTCCTACGACCTACAATATTATCACCCATCATACACATACATACATGAACATCTATATCTATCTATATATCGTTATAACTCATTGAGAATAATATCTTAATTAAATAATCTCATAATTTAACAATTTTCTAAATAATTCCGCTCGTGAATTTGTGCGTGCGTTCGTGTTCACGCGTGCGTGCGTGCGTATATAACACAACACGGTGAAACGATCTGTTACACTCGTATAGCGTATATTTTATTTGCGATGTGACATAGATCTATAGAGTATGCATAGTTGCAGGCAACCCGGACCATGCTTGGCAGACACTGCATGGTCCAGCAGTGTTAGAATCTCTCTCTCTCTCTCTCTCTCTCTCTCTCCCTCTCTCTCTCTCTCTCTCTCTCTCTCTCTCCCTCTCTCTCTCT
>NW_014580569.1:9015-11232 GCF_000485595.1 Priapulus caudatus
TTCTCTCTCTCTCTCTCCCTGCCTCTCTCAACTTCTCACGCTTGGTCATTCTCAGACTCGTCTCTCTCTCTCTGTCGGAGGCTGAGCATCCCTGATCCTCCCGCATCCCTCTAGACGCGCGCGGGCTTCACGGTTGTCTATAGAACTTCATCCGCAAAACGCCAGCGTCCTTAACGACAATCTCCTCATCACTCTCACACACGCACGCACGCACGCACGCACGCACGCACGCACACACGCACGCACGCACACACGCACGCACACACGCACTCACACGTACGCACGCGCACGCACGCACGCCACGCACGGCACGCACGCACGCACCGCACGCACGTACGCCAACGCAGCGCACAACGCGCACTCACACGTACGCACGCACGCGACGCACGCACGCACGCACGCACATACGCACACGACGCACGCACCGCACGTACGCACGCGACGCACGCCCCACGCACGCACGCACACACACACCATGTTCAATAAGTACGATTTTCTTCTATATATACACTCTCACGCCTATCAGGAAGAGAAGAAGTGGATAGAACATGACATGTAGATAAAGCAGGAGCAGGAGTGAGGTAAGAACATCTAAGGTAGCCCCAGTGCATACCCAGCGATATCTTTAACAGGGGGGGGGGGAGCCAAAAACAGACGAACTGCGAAAAATAGTGGATGGACTTAATATTTTAATGGTTTCTCCGCCTCCCTCTCCTTTCCACACCCTACGCTCCCCCATCTTTAACATCTAAGGTGGGTGGGAGGGTGGATTAGAACAAGGTGGGTGGTCGCAATATGTGGAGTAGAGAAGGAGTGAGATTAAAGCTAGTTATCGGTATATCAGTTAGTTATATATAATATATATTAATAATAATATTATATTAGTTATATATAGTTATATATCAGCTAGTTATCGGTATATAAGTTAGTGGTATATCAGGGTGGATGCTCCAGGGCATAGAGCAACGAGAGTGGCCGAAACAGATTTTATCCCCAATTTCTAACTTCCGCACCCCAAGTGTAGGTGGGGTTATCGTATAGATGCGCGTCCCACCGTGCCTCCGCTGCTATTAAAGACACGGTAGGCGTGACGACTGCCGCGTGCGGCCATCTCACAGGACCAACAGTAACTGTGATCTACTGTAAATCTCTGTTCGTTTCTTTGCTTCTTTCAGTGTTAGGGATACGGGGTGGTTATCAGGAAACATAGCCGTGATAAATTCATCTCTTCTTATCTCTATATCTGTCTCTCTCTCGTGCTTGCGCTATCTCCATCTCACGCTGTCCTTATCGCTCTCTGTCTCTCTCTCTCTTTTTATCTCTTTATCTCTCGTATCATCTCTACTCTCTATCTCTCTATCTCTTTATCTCTCTCTCTCTCTCTCTCGCTATCACCATCTCGCTCTCGCTGTGTGTCCCTCTCTTTCTCAGTCTCTCTCTCTCTCTCTCTGTGAGTCTCTCTCTCTGTCTCGCTCTCTCTCTCTCTCTCTCTCTCGCTCTCTCTCTCTCTCTCGCGCGCGCTCTCCCCCTACTCACATATTTATTTAACATGTCTCCGGCATTTGCATAGCCAGCCCTTATTCAAATTACCAGTAAATACTTTTAATATTAATTGCAAATTTCACTGAATTTCATGCATACTAAAACCCGGCTATATATACTGTGGTGTTAGGTCGACACGGCCGCAGTGTAGCAAGCATGGCATGCACGTACGTACCGCACCGGTTGCCAACGGAGAAACCAAGAGAGTGCCGAGGAAGAGAAGCGAGGAGAGAGAGAGAGAAAGAGACAGCAAAAGAGAGAAAGAGAGCGCGCGCGGGAGAGGAAGCGCGCGGGAGAGAAAATGAGAGAAAGAGAACGCGCGCGGGAGAGAGGAACAGAGCGAGAGAGAGAGCGCGCGAGAGTGAGAGAGAGAGAGAGCGCGCACAGAAGAGAAAGAGAGAGAGAGAGATTGAGAGAGAGAGAGAGAAAGCGAGAGAGAGAAAGAGAGCACAGAGAAAGCACGCGCGCTAGAGAGAGAGACTGGACTACTAACATAAAGACATATGACGAGAGATGCAGAGATTCCAAGATGGCGGTGCGCAGCTACGGAGCAACGCAGCGTGACAATGATGTGAACAAACGGTGCCGCGTCCTTCCACGAACAGTATACACTACCGCTGTATACACTACTGCACAGACGCACACATACGCACACACACACACACACACACACAC
>NW_014580570.1:0-16089 GCF_000485595.1 Priapulus caudatus
CGAGTGGACTTAGCATTTTTATGGCTTTTATTGAAAGGACAATGAAATGTACTTTTTGCGCTGGGTCAACATGTTGCCGGAAGTAGTATTTAGATAGATAGATAAACCTTTGACCATATGAAGGATGCGCGCGCTTGAAGACATTGGATTTGTTTGACTGTCTGTTAGAAAGAATTTGGACTGCCGGGTTTGCTAGTAGATCGTATACATGCGCTGGATGTATGGGAGCCTATATCGCACTAATATAGGCTACTCAAGTTTTGACAATTTCAAATACTTCCCTAAATTATGGACCTGTTTGGCGAGAAACGCCGTTTATGCTCTGCAATTACAGTCGTGGTAATTCTTTACCATGATTATGCTGTCTGTTACTGTCTGGGGATTGCACCAATGATAGTTTACGATATCGAACAGCGTGTAATGACGACTGACGAAGTGTGCCCACTGTGCCAGATATAAATTGGTGTTAAGCATGAGTATTTATCTGGATGTTAGTTCTGGTATGTGCCCAGAATAATCTAGGGCGATTCCTTGGCCATGCGTTAATTACGTACCATGGTGGGCAGACCCTTCTGAATATACAGTCTGTATGGCTGTGACTGCGTGCATGGAAAATGACGGGTTCATGTGCAGTTGCTCTCCTCGTTTATTCGTTGTCTTCAAGATAGTGTGGAGTATAGTCTACTACCCACTACGGATGGAGGGTAGTTCCATCTGTAGAACGTTAAGACACTTAAGACGTATCCAGTGCAGCGACATGACTTTCGTTGTGTCATCAATTGTGCTATGACGATGGAATGCTCATATTCCCACATCAGATCCCTCTTTGAGAGATGTCATAGAAGGTAACCATCTCCTGAATGCCTGTACCACTGTTCGGGGTGTATGCTGAACACTATTTGGGATCTGAATCAAGAGGTTTTACAAGTATAAAGTTACCTGCCACCACCACTCCTTTCCACCAGAGGAAACACGCAGCTCATGTAGCGTCCTAGAGAGCGCGGTTCGCTCCGCGGCACTTGTCTGTGAGTGGTTAAGGATTATTAGATCGGCACAAGCATATAGACAAGAAAGCGTATGGGAAGATATACTAATGACCAGGGACAGTTGCCTTGCATTGACTATTTCGTATGCCGCATGCGGCTGATATTTAGACGGTGTCGGGTTTACACCCTTTAATGCGACGCGCCTACTTGATCAAGGGCTTTTCGCAACTCAAAAATCACAGGTTATTATAGTTTTGGTCGCTTTTGCAGTTCTTCCATTCTAAGTGAGACAAATGAACCTTATATTTATTCGGGTCTAGACGCGCGCGAACATGGATATAAGGCCCTTCGCTTTTGTCCTCGTCATGATTGTTTTTCCAAAACCCTCAGGAAAAGTTGGGACTGTACGTCACTGAAAAACATGAAACAAGATCATTCCAGATCATCTATTGATGAACTGTTCTCTGCGGGATCTTCCACTAGTATATTACCCCGTTTGAGGATCATCATGGCCTCGGCTTACCCAACCTGTAATGTCTTATAGCTACTTTATCAGCACTCGCGCCTAGGACAATTTGAGACACAACGCTGCCACGGACTTTGCCAACACATATTGTACGATCTCATAAGCAAAATGTGCACTCCTTGTGCGACACATGGGCGCAGTATCTAATAGCAACGACGAGTCCCCCCCCATCGACCACGCACCTTACAATTACCACACGCACCAGAACGCCGCTACCCACATAAATAAATGACTTTGAGTATGTTGAATTTGAATCAACGTATATATCTCATGGTGTAATAGCATATTGAACCATGTATATTCCCACCGAGGCCAATTTTGTCACACGCATCAAGGTATAGTATAGTTGTGCCCTCGGGAGATTTACCCTTTAATACATGTCAACCTTCTCAGCTGCGTTAATACAACAATCGGCATGCCAGATATTATAGTAGAATTAGTTCAAGGGCCAAAATCCATTTACACCACACAATTATACATCACACTCCTCAATAAACGAGATACGTTATGTTATCATCTTATAACGCACGCCAACACAGGTATAATTGATTAGCTATAAGGATGCCATGTGTAACGTGTTTTTTGCCTTCTGTCACCTTCTTGCCCTCTATCCGTGATCGGTATATCTAGTGACTTCCGTGGGCTGTGCCAACATATGTTTCATATCCGTACTCGGAGAAGTTACGTCTCCCAGTCAGGGAACCTCAAAGGTGTGGTCGGCCAGAGGTTACCAGCAGCCCACCATATCTCAGTCATCCTACCATCAAGTTACTATGTCTGTAATCACAGTGAAAGGGTGCGTGGTGCGCACAAACACCCCCCCTTCCGCCACTCTCTTAGCTCTACCTCGTAGCATCTCACCTCTTGGAGGTTCACTCGGCTGCTCACTAGTTGCCGCGCGGCGATAGCTTCTCCCGCTTACGCCATATTCGGACAAATCCTATTTTTGGTAGGCCACTACGACAAGTTTAGAGGGAGGCCGCGCGCTTGGTACTTGAGACAACACGGTTCGCCACTTGCTTCTTTACTGTTGCCATCAAGCAGAGCGAGCCACGCAATCGCACATAGACACTCAAGCAATGATCCAGATTGGCCTGTCACATCACTCCTACTATTTGCCTCTGCCAATGGCTCCGCCCCCTACTCTTAATCAGCATTACTTCCTGATGATCACAATGAATGGTTATAAGCTGTAACTGGTGACCGAGACTACCGGTTGCAGTACAACGCCCGAGATAGAGCCTTGTGCACGAAACATACGGACAGGAATTTCGACTTCGCCACACATGTGGTAATATGACACAAGAATCTCTCCGTTTGCTTAAAGATTCCGCAGTTCCATTCCCCGGGTAGAGGGAGCCTCTTCTTTGCGCAGACTTCGCGCTGCTGTGGTAGGAATTCTATGGGCAACGTGCTTTCTACATATCCTCATCGGTTACGACCAACGCCCCTAGCAACAGTCGTAGCCTTGGCGCGGCGAATTACTCATGGGGGCGTTGGAGTGGAACCTAACCTCTACAGGCCTTAGCTCATTGTACGGAGCATAATACTTCGTGGGGGCGTTTAGGTTTAAAGACATGTTTTCCTATTTTATTTCTTGGCGTACGTTCCGGTGACGTAACTGCCTGAATTGCTGATGTCTACAACCAAGCACAAACATTTGTGTATCAAGCTTTGCTGTATATTTAGGCAAATATGATAAGCATGCACGAAAAATGCGGTAATCTCTGTTGGGATCGGCACTTGTCCTCAAAAGCAGAGAAGATCGTTCGCCACTTGTCACATCCCGCAGGCTCTTACTTAGTTCGTATTACCTGTGCGCAGTATTAGAAATTACACAGAAAGCTAAGGGGCCTAACCATGAGTAACCTCGCCCTGGGGTACGCTCAAGTACTCATCATAGTAAACCTCAATGTGCTCACTCACAGTTCAAATCTCAGTTGCTGGTTCCCTTGACTATAATACTGCAATCCCTCACGTGGTCAGCCTGAGGTGCGCGAACTACTGCTCGATCAGAACGACTTAGACGTAATAACTCACTGTATAGCTAGAACATACCATAGTGTATTCGCCATATGATCACCTGTTCCTATTAGATTCCGCTGCAAGCCGACAGAAGCACGGAGAAGGACTTCGACATTGAGGTAGTTGTAATGATCAGGCATCATTTCAAGGACGACTGGGACTACTCGCCTACTCGTTCTGTTATCGTGCACTGCAACAGTGATAGTGTAGTGAGCATTATACAGATTTATGAATTAAAGATGGTATGCGATATTGAATCGATAAACACACAAGCAGTATAAAGGACAGTCACTAAAAAGACACTACTACCTGTCACTGCTTCCATATAAAACATGTGACTAATTTGTAATTCATATGTTGTGTGTGTGTGCTGGTGTGTGTGTGTGTGTGTGTGTCGTGTGTGTGTGTGGTTGTGTGGTGGTGTGTGTGTTTGGGTGCTCGCCCCAGATATATCCTTCGCTTTGATGAAATGGGATGTTGTTCGTGGTGTGTGTGTGTGATTTCAGGTTACCTATATAATGTATGCTAAATATGAATAATATATAATAGAATGTTATCCGTAATATTAAAGAGTGCACGACAAGGATGATCTGGCGTCACTTACTATGCAACATGAGCACACACCAAAACGTTGTTTCTGATCGACCTACTAGCACTTACAGCATTGGTTCGTATTAGAAGAGAAGACGCTGATGGTTATGAGCCACACTTGACGAACATGAAAGCGACACTCATCATCACACACTTACACACAAAATTAGGCAGCACAACTCAACCACATATTAATCACTACTTACATCTCATCGCCACCATCACACAACATGAATACAATAGTAGATATAGTGAATAGTATTAGCCAAACATTATTAGGATACTAATCAGTATGATAACTATTGTGTGCTTGTTTATGAAAATATCAAGTATTAGTATTAATGGAATTCATTTTTTAAAACAACCTACAAACGTGAATAATGTGTACGGCAGTTGCATAGATTTGTGAATTGCAAGCGTCACGACTATTAGCTTGGGTTGTGAATGAAGTCTGTATTTGCTACGTTGCAGGCGTGATCCTGTATGCCGGAGAGTGCTATGCTATGTGATTTTAAGACACATTTTCTCACTGAGCCAAAGGTTCGCTGTCTTCGGCAGTGGAACATTCCTATTACTAAGCAATGTTCTCTCAACAACTCTTCGCCCTCAGTTTGGCTCAATCTCCTCGCTCATACCGAGTCATTGCATATAGGCTGTCGTCGCGAACTGTAAAGTAGAAACGGCATTGCCTGTGCTGTGATGATTATATTCACTAGCCAGTTAGTACCGTGTTAATTATAACGTATAAAATTAGTGTATTTGCACATCGCAACTGCGAAGGAGAACGTGACACATGGTAAATTATAAAGTAACGATGTAACTTTCTGTAATCGCTACTACGGAAATTGTACTCTTACTACATCTTCGCTCTCGTTCGTGCACATCGCTCCCTCGCTAGATCTTTTCCATTCCTCAATTACAGCTGATTTGTGTCTGCGGTGTAGCAGCACAATAGATTTTTAATTGATGCCTAATTATAATTACTCTTCTCTATCGCCAGGCGCTGATAGAGAGACAAATAATCACCGTCGGGCTTTATCCCGATATTGAAATACACTCTCGGTAGCCCCGTAGGTGACAACGAGATATGATGTTCAGTGATCTGGGCAGGCGGCTCTGAGGTATGTGGGGAACCATACTGCGTACCATAGGGCCAGAGAGTTGCAAACCAGAGAGTACAGTCAGAGTGTGTGCCTCTCTGGTTTTTCTAGCCAAGTAGGCTTACAGCTAATTGCACAATTCGTACTCCCGCTACGCGTTCGGATCTGTGTAATGCAAGGTAATAAATGTGACTCATCAGCGAAATTACTTAAGCATATAAATCTTGCGCCGTGTTATACCTTTTGCTATTAACTTTGGTTGTTAAGAACTGTCATGACTAGCCAGGTACCACTATTACTAAACAATTTTTTGCATCCAGTGCAAGGTGGGCGCGACCTGGTAGATAGCTAACGGTTTGGGTACCGATAAAGATAATCAGTATGTTGGGAAACACAAGTTATAAGTGTAACACGTTTAAGAACACGTTGACGGATAGAGGCGTCAGAACGATCAAAACAGTGATCTTGTGTTGTATAGACAATGGCCAATTCTCACTATTATGCCATACTGTATCTGTATGCGCTCGCGAGTCTCTCAAGGTTGGTGGGTGATTACCAATAACAATAACTCACAGAAACATCCGTTTTGTGTACTGGCCTAATTTGGGTCCTTTCTTGATATTTTACTCTGTTTTTTTAAATTATTAGTTACGATAATAACTCAATATTTCTCAAGACCTCTTTGTGCACGCTCCAGGAAGAATTCAAGGACATGGTATGGAATGATGTGTTGGCTCCCTGGGCTGTGAAACCAAATTTAGAAGGTGCTGTGTGTGTGTGTGGGTTTGAATAGTAGTCGACCATTATAGTGTTCTTGGCCCAAAGGCAGTGTGATGCTGTGTGCTGCGCGCGCGTGTGCGTGTGTTTTGTGCGTGTGTGTTGCGTTGCGTGTGGTGGCGTGGTTTTTAGAATGCCTATTATCAAAGCAAACTACTAACAATCCATTATCCGTGTGTTGTGGTGTTTTTTAGAAGAGTTGCAGAGCTATGAACATCAACACCTACCTATCGCCGGAGGAGGAACACAAGGAAGCCTTTGATAAACGCCGATTCTCCTTGTTTACAAGTTGGCCTCCGACTGGAATCGACTTGAAGTAAAGCTGGGTCACTGTCACTTTCCACGACAGATGGCTTGCAAGCGGCATCGATGGTTAGAACAAGAACATTATGGATCATGTGAGTGAGCATTCATTGTACCATGCGAGGTGCACATCAGGACTGTGAACATACGCAGTCAGGTAGGTAGCGCATAGGCGATTCGTAATAATTGGTTGTTAGTCACGCCCGCGAATGCCAAAATCGCCATCAATCCGGTTGATCAGTTTTGTCATGCATCGTTACATAGGCCACAATCAGATTTTAAAAATAGTCTGCCAAACAGATACAATAAATGAGATGATTTATTTAGATTGGGAAGGAATATCACTCACGTTGCACGCATATGAATACGGAGATGTGAAACGATTTTGTTTATATTAAAGTAGAAAATGCCAGCTTGTTTCTGAATAATTGTTTTATTACGCCGCCAGTGACGTTTGGCTCTGCAGCCCCGCTGCTCACGCACAGTCGTACGTGCGTTACAAGTCCGTATTTTGGGTTGAAGCAAGCGTCGCTTTCTACAGGGTTTTATCGATAGCCGCACTCCTCGAGTGAGAGGCAACAAAATCGTCGATGCCTTCCTTTCACGAGTTACGAGGATGACGTGGCTAAGAATCCGAGAGACCACGGCGTCGAACTACATTGGTGCTACCTTTCGTACTAAAAAAGCTGGAATAATATATTATAAACTAGAGCACTCGGAGAGCACAGACCTCCGCCAAGGCAGCTTAATTCTCTCACTGTGAAATTTTTTATTAATTTCAATTAATTAATTAAATAATGAATTGGATCCGGATCACCACCAAAATGTCATCATTCTAAGTTAGCCCCATTTCTGGCCTATCCTGAAAATTTTATTAATTAATTAATTCGATTCGGATCACCACCAAAATTGTAATCAATTCGAAGTTACACCTCCATTTCTGACACTATGCTGAAAATTTTATTAATTAATTAATTAATTAATTGATCCGATCACCACCAAAATCTCATCAATTTTAAGTTAGGCGGACTTCTGACCTATCTGAAAATTTTATGACAATCCGTCCATAACTTTTTCAATTAGGCTGTACACGCACAAACCAACAAACACACGCCGGTGAAAACATAACCTCCTCTCTGCTGCCTCAGGAGGCCAGGCCACTGCTGCGTCGTGTTATGCGCTCAGTGTACATTAGAATATAGCTAGATTCCTTGCGAAAATTTTGCTCGGACAACACAGATATCCGTCCGTGCATAACCAATAGTAGTTCGCCACACTGCGCAGGATATGTGGTTTTGTCGCATATTTTACATGAATTTATTAGGAGATAAGTCAGAAATACTCAATTAACATTAGTATACATGCTGATCTTGCATTTATTGTTACCTCGTGGCGGATTACGATTTTTGGCTCACCTTGACATCGTCAAGTTGAGCTATTGCCATGGGTCGTCGTCCGTCGTACGTCCGTCCGTCCGTCAACATTTGGTTTCGGTCAACGATACTCCAGGAACCGGTTTGACCCACATGTTTGTGAAATGGGTGTATTGTTACTGCTATGCTCCCATATATGGAACGTCCTATTTTGAAGTACGCCAGTCGACGTACTTCGAGCCACGGGCAATTTTTGGCAAAACATGGGGAATATGCCATTAGTCAGTTCAGGTTCAATGGATTTTGCTCATTTTTGGTATGTGAATGAATAAGGGCTAGGGGTGTTGATATTTAAAAAAAAATTATGCAAATTAGGTAGGGTTTGGCAATTATATAGCATAATTATATAAAACACAAACAGTCTGTGGTGTCACACTCGTCTGGCTCGTTTACAAGATTTCATTGAGCAATATTCTTTTAATGCAAAATTGGTATTTCCTTCCACTCTGCCGATAAAACGTCTATATTAGAGGTAAAAATGTTACAATGAAACATGTCGGAGCGCAGCATAACCTATTTATTTGAAGCGCCATCGCTACAAAGCGGGTATAGCGCCATCTACGGTCACAAATGTGATTCATTTTGGTTTATAAATTATTATTGCGATATACAGATGGCAATCGTTTCTATAATGTACGTCGATGGTTACTCACTCATTTGTGTCCTTTTTTGTGGTGAGCTACAGTGTCATTGACACTTTCATTGATAATATATTTGTTCGCAACGCGTTAAATTGGCACATGCCATCAGAATTTCGTAGAGGCAACGTCGTAAAACTTTCGACTAATTTCGCCCAAACTATCTCGAAAACTTCGCTGTTTCAAGCTCGTACGAACCTGCCAACGAGTTTCACGGTGTTTAATGAGAATAAATACACATTTTCAAGACATCAGTTTTATGCGTTGGTGCTTGTGCAGCGACAGTGAAACTCGATTGGACTCGACAGATGATTGATGTCACGTTGACTTGCCATTCGACTGTCCCACCCACTCGGACCCGGCGTGGTCTTCCTACGACTAACGACCGGAGGGAGGACAGGCTTCAGCGGGCAGAACCAGCATCGATCGTCCTGAAAATCGACACATTCGACTCGGCGAGGTGATTGTTCACCTGGAGGTTAACGAAGTGAAAGTTCACAGTAGCGTCAGCTTTAAACGATAGGCTGATTTGAACTGTTATATATTAAAACGATAAATTCATAAGTGTGGGTGTATGCGTCCACAGCACGTGATCGGCATCGATCAGAAATAGACTCTGTCCACATGATGTAGTACTGTGTATGTTCGAATAGAACAGTGCTACAATTTTTGAATAACCTTATTAGGTTTGAGACAATCTTTGTCTCATTTGATATGTTGTTTCATTTTTTAGCTCATCTGACATGGTTCAGATGCAGCTTGTAGAATCGCATGATCGCCCGTCCGTCCGTCCGTGCGAGCGTCCGTCCCTCCGTCAACAGTTGGGCACAAATCTTAACCGCTCGACGTAGGGTCACGATATTCGGACCGGGGGGGGTAATCCGAAAACGATTGTGGATGTCGAAGCTGGGGTCAAAGGTCAAAGGTCAAGAGGTGTAAAGAAGGGAACATTCACTCCTTAACTTAAGGTATAGGGAGGAAATGCAGAATTGCGGCACAAGATCTAAACGGCTCGACCTAGGCTTGTGTGATAGTCGGTGTATAGCATCATGGTAGGAAAACCATCACTGTGCCGAAATTGGAGTCACAGGTCAAAGGTCAATGGCACAGGGCAGATTTTTAGACATTTTCTGAGGACATGGTCTGACGGAGCGATTGAAAAACTTTTTTGTTTCAGGCGGTGACCTATGCATTTTATGGCTTTATTTGAAAGGACCATGATATGTACTTCTGCTGACATGTGAAGAGTAAGTGTCCGGATAAACCTTTTTGACCCTCAAGAGAAGGTTAAAACATGGATTTTGTTTACTGTCTTTTAGAAAGATTTGACTGCCGGGTTTGTGCTAGTAGAATGTCTATACATGCCTGGATGTATGAGGCTACAATGTCACAGTGAAATTTCAAAAGCTAAATTTGGTTGAAGAAAAGGTTTATGCTCCTTAAATCGTATAATTTCTATGGCATTCTGTACTGTCAGTATGTTACATGTAACGTATGCCACTGCCAGTGCCACTGCCAGTGCATGGGTGTGTGGTGCCGGTACTGTGTAGTTTTTGCCTGCGTTTAATTGGTTACAGGTAGGCAGCTCTCTATTTCAGCCTGTAGGCTTGCGTAGGAAATTGGACGAGTGCTTACCTATTCTGTCTTGGAAATAATTGCGTTGCTACTACGTACGATGGGAGCTTCCATCTTTAATCTGAAAACACTTAAACGTACGCACCATCTGCGTGGCAACTTTCATAAGCGATCCCAACAAACATTCCTTTGAGAAGGTTCCTGATACCGATCCTGTGCATTCCACTGTTTTCGGCGTGTATGTGAACACATTTGGGACTAACAGGGTTTACTAGAATCCACCACTCCACCACAGAGTCACCGCAGTAGACGCTAGATGAGCGCTGTCGCTGCCGTGGCACTTGGTTTGTATCAAGCATATTGTTTGTTTCAATTGATATCCTGCGGTTTATAGACATTTCTAGGTCACTCCCCCAAACTACATTTGTCAATCCCTGTGTCACAAATATTCTAGTATTTTTTACATGATCTTTCGGTCATAGTCTCTGACTAACTGAGAAAAATTGTCGTTAGTCTGATTACCACAAAAAGAAATCAACAAATTAAGCTCGCACACATAACCTATTGGCATCATTCTAGTTGGCCAAAATTGAACCCCCTCGAAGCTCATCAGTATGGACCCCCGCTGTTTTGAATGGTTAGCACAAGTGGTCAAAGCTACACAGCGCGATGAGAGCCCTGATCTTGATGTACCTAGGCGTTCGGGGCGAACTAAGAAACTTACTGAGAAGGCTAAGAGCAGCAGGCAGTCAGATCTCCTCCAGGATTGACACAGAGTGATTAACAATATCTTGAGAGCAGTAGAGAGTACTGAAACACTCCTCAAAGTCCGTGTGCTAGACTTCGACGAACTCGGCTACAGAAAGGCGCAATTATCCTCGATGTCAAGGGACCTTCACGGCATCAGGGCTGAACTCGGAGAAGTTCAACCAGCCGAAGTTGATTGGGAGGTGGAGCACACGCTTGAAGAAACTGCAAATCTGGTGGTCAAAACAGTTTCGAAGATAGTCTCGGCACTGTCAGCTCACGAGAAAGACTCCAGATCAAGATTGTCTCGACATTCGGTCAGATCGAGATCATCCAAAGCGTCCACAGCATCGTCAGGACGTATCGACGCGGCAGCAGAAGCTGCGGCGTTACAGGCACAGCTTGAGGCTCAACGCGCGGAAAATGCACGTCAAGAGCAGATTGACAAGCTAGAGGCTGAAGAAAAAGCTCGAAGATCAGAAGCTGAAAAGCAGATGAGTCAGCTGCGTCGACAGCTGGAGGAGGAAAGGTTGGCCTCTAGACTCAAAGCTGAAAGAGCCAAACTGAGGGTATACGATGAGGTGGAGCATCTGTCATCACCGCGGGCTCCTACTACACTCCGTCTGGCAGAGAAAAATCGGCTGCGAACAAGTCAAGCCTCAGAGAAAGGCTAAACCCAGAGGCACCAACCTTCCAATCGCAGAGTCAACCACGACGCGCTAGTTGAAGCGCTCACACAGACTATGGCCTTGAGTAGACTGCCGGTGCCAGAGCCTCCCATCTTCTTCGGAGATCCGCTCCGATTCCCAGACTGGCTTTCTTCTTTCTCTTCACTGATTGAAAGCAACAACCTTCCCCCTGGAGAGAGAATTCATTACCTCAAACGTTATCTGGGAGGACCAGCTAGAGAGGCAGTTAGCGGATTCTTCCTATTAAGGAGCGAGCACGCCTACCAGAAGGCCAAGGAGACTTTACAAACTCGATTTGGAAATCCCTTTGCAGTATCTGAGGCCTTCAGGACAAAGCTAGACTCCTGGCCCAGGATAGGCAACAGGGACGGTGGCAGTCTGAGAAATCTGTCAGACTTCTTGAGACAGTGTGTGGTAGCTTCAGCCGAGATCAGAGACCTTGAGATCTTGAATGATATGCGGGAGATTAGGAAAATTGGTGACAAACTGCCGGATTGGCTACAGCACCGGTGGTATCGAAGCATCGTTAGAACAAAACGGGAAAGGGGTCGCTACCCCTCATTTGAAGAGTTTGTTGACTTTGTGTCTGAAGAAGCTGACATCCTGAATGACCCCATCGTAGTTTCTGTTGACAGCAATAGAAAGCCGAAGGATTTCAGCCAGATATCAGCAACTAGAACCAAGAAGCCTTTCGAGCCAAGAAGAATGGTTATGACCACAGAGAGCACCGCCGCAACCTCTACAACAGGAATCACCTGCATCTTCTGCAAACGACGTAGTCATGCAACGTCAGAGTGCAGAGCCTTCGGTCGAAAACCGATGTCAGAGCAACAGGACTTCGTGAAAGGGGAAAGACTTTGTTTCGGCTGCTTGCAGAGGGGTCACATGTCGAGGAATTGTCCCAGGAAGAGGGAATGTAATAGATGTAGCAGGAAGCACCCGACAAGTCTACACGACGACACCAGGCTGCACTCGAGCAGCGACAAAACTGAGAATCGTGCGGAGCCACCCAAGGCAAAGAACAGGAATCCCGCGGAACCGCCCCGGACAAACGACTTGACCAGTAACGAGCCATCTGCCAACGGCACAAGCCACGAGGTATCTTCCTGTTCGGACCAGGCTATAACCTCGATGGTTGTTCCGGTCTACGTATCCAGTCGAGAGGCCCCGGATAAGGAAGTCCTTGTATACGCTCTTCTGGACACAATGTCGGATACAACATTTGTGCTCGACAGCATTGCAGACGAGCTCCACACATCCTCAGAGTCTGCTGTCCTGCGTCTAACAACGATGTCTGATCAAAACAGTATCATCAGGTGTCGGAGATACAACAATCTGACTGTACGAAGCTGCAACTCACGGGACAAGATTCCTCTACCATCGACATTTACACGAGACTACATTCCATTGGAAAGGGACCATATTCCAACACCAGAAGTAGCACGCCAGTGGCCACACCTGCATCACATTGCAGAGTTGCTGACCCCAAAACAGACTTGTCCAATTAGATTGCTAATAGGTTACAACTGCTCTCGTGCTCTGGCACCTGTAACGTGTATAACTGGGAAGAATGGTCAACCCTACGCTGTTGAGACAGTTTTAGGCTGGAGCGTAGTTGGCGGAACCAGACCTAGAGCCACAGAAGAAGCCTTTGATGCGTTTGGACAGTCTCATCGTGCCCATACGAGAGTCGTACAGGACAACGTTGGCCACATAGAGAAGACTAACGTCACCTACGTATCGAAAAATGAAGTTAGAAGTCACAACAGAGGAACTTCTGCAACTTATGGAGAAAGACTTTAAAGAGGATGGCCACGACTCGATGTCACAAGATGACTTCAAGTTTTTGCGAATTCTCCTGGAAGAGATCCATCAGAGAGATGACGGTTACTACGAGAATGGTACTACTACGACGGACGCGCACTCGCCGTCGACGGACGCGCACTCGCCGTCGACGGACGCGCACTCGCCGTCGACGGACGCGCACTCGCCGTCGACGGACGCGCACGCGCCATCGACGGACGCGCACTCGCCATCGACGGACGCGCACGCGCCATTGACAGACGCACACGCGCCATCGACGGACGCGCACGCGCCATTGACAGACGCGCACTCGCCATCGACGGACGCGCCATCGACGGACGCGCACTCGCCGTCGACGGACGCGCACTCGCCGTCGACGGACGCGCACTCGCCATCGACGGACACAGAGTTGGATTATCCTGATATGAAGAATATCTTCTGGACGGACTCGAAGGTTGTGCTAGGGTACATCCAAAACCGGTCCAAGAGATTCCACATGTATGTTGCAAATCGTGTACAGACAATACGTCAGAGTTCAGACCCCGATCAGTGGAACTATGTTTCGACACACGAGAACCCAGCGGATCATGCATCACGGGGCCTCACTGCTGAGGAGATCGAATCGTCTAACTGGCTCAAGGGTCCCGCTTTCCTATGGGAGAAGGAGATATCACTACAGAAGATAGACGTGAACGTAGCAGCAGAAGACATAGAGGTCAAATCCACCGTCAGAGCTGCTCAGAAATCCAGCTTCACCTCATTCGAAGAAAGAGTAAGCAGATTTTCGACGTACAACAGTGCTGTCAAAGCAGTATCTGTCATCGTAAACTGTTCGCTCAGAAGAGCAGGAATCGAATTGTCAAAACTGGAGACGCAGAAGGTTGCTGAGAAAAATCTGATTTGCGTGATCCAGGAAGAGAGCTTCCCTGAGGAGTTGACAAGATGTCGGAAGGGCTCATCAGCCCTATCAAAGACAGGCAGTCTGAAGGATCTTGATCCGTTCATCGGTAAGGATAACCTCCTACGGGTGGGAGGGAGACTGATGAAAGCGCCAATGATGTACGGAGTCAAACACCCTATTATCCTCCCTAGACACAGTCACTTGTCCAGTCTGATAGCTTCACACTGCCATCAGAGGATAACACATCAGGGGCGGCATCTGACAATTAACGACATAAGGGCCAGTGGATTCTGGATACTCGGATGCAGATCAGTTGTTTCGTCCATGATAAACAAATGTGTCAGGTGCATTCGTGCCAGAGGTAGCACGCTGACGCAAAAGATGCCCGATCTTCCGAAAGAGCGCATAGAACCCTCACCACCTTTTACATACTGTGGACTGGATTGCTTTGGGCCATATATTATCAAGGAAGGCAGGAAGGAGTTGAAGAGGTACGGACTCATAATTACCTGCCTGGCCATGAAGGGCGTCCATATCGAGATGCTAGACGACATGTCCACAGACTCCTTCTTGAACGCTCTGCGATGCTTCATCGCATTAAGAGGAAGAGTACGTCTGATTCGATGCGACCAAGAAACTAACTTTATCGGAGCAAAACATGAACTCAAAGAGTGTTTGAAAGAACTGGACTCTGACCACATCGTATCCAAGCTCAGGACTACAGTTCGAATGCGAGTACAAGTTTAACTCACCATCGGCTAGTCACATGGGCGGCGTGTGGGAACGCCAAATCAGAAATGTGCGCAACATCCTGAACAACATTCTGGATGAATCGGGTATACAACTCACAACATCATCACTGCGCACATTCTTGTATGAAGCCATGGCAGTCATCAACAGCAGACCGCTGACTGTTGAAAATCTGGGAAGTCCAGATGGACCAACACCACTAACTCCAAATAATCTACTCAAGATGAAATCCAGAGTCGTAATGCCTTCCCCAGGGAAGCTCGTGAAAGAAGATCTCTACCTGCGGAAAAGGTGGAGATGGGTGCAACACTTAACCAACCTGTTCTGGACACGTTGGAGAAAGGAGTACTTGCACGCACTGCAGACTCGATCAACTTGGCAAAGACCACAGCGAAATGTGGAAGTAGGTGACATTGTCATCCTAGCAGACGATGGAGTGAGGTCAAACTGGAGAACTGCCAGGATCGTGGAAGCGTTCAGGAGCGAAGACGGTCTTGTCCGCAAGGCTAAGCTCTTAATGTCTACATCCGAAATGGACAAACGTGGTCGACCTCTCGGTAAACGAACCATCCTGGAGAGACCATTCATAAGCTGGTAGTCCTAATCCCCAATTTGAAATCATCATGAATGATTTGGGTGGGAGTGTGCGTGCCGCTAACTCAGGAGGCCAGGCCACTGCTGCGTCGTGTTATGCGCTCAGTGTACATTAGCATATAGCTAGATTCCCCCTCCCGAAAATTGCTCGACACACAGATATCCGTCGCCGTGGCATAACATATAGTTTCGCCACTACAGCAAGGTCTTTGTCGCATATTTTACATGAAATTTTCAGGAGATAAGTCAGAAATACTCAATTAACATTAGTAATACATGTGACTTGCATTTATTGTTACCTCGTGCGGATTACGATTTTTGATAATATATTCGTTCGCGACACGTTAAATTGGCACATGCCATCAGAATTTGTAGAGGCAACTCGTACTTCTTGAATATTTTCGCCCAACTATCTGAAATTCGCTGTTTCAGCTCGTTACGAACCGGCTGCCAACGAGTTTCACGGTGTTTAATGAATAATACATTTTCAGACATCAGTTGATGCGTTGTGCTTGACAGGCGACATCCTGCCAACCCTTAGCGGAAGGTATATGAATGTGAAGCCATGGAGAAATTGGTAGGCGTGGCGATACATTTATAATATATTATAGAAGTTTACCAAGTCATCATTCAACAGATAAGATTTCCACG
>NW_014580571.1:0-2740 GCF_000485595.1 Priapulus caudatus
GTCTAAGTTTACACGTGGTACATATGTGTGTGTGTGTATGTGTGTGTGTGTGTGTGTGTGTGTGTGTGTGTGTGTGCGTGCGTGCGTGCGTGCGTGTCTGTGTATGTGTATGCATTGTATATGTGTGTGTGTGCGTGCGTGCGTGCGTGCGTGCGTGCGTGCGTGGATGCGTGCCTGCATGCGTGCGTGCGTGCGTGCGTGCGTGCGTGCGTGCGTGCGTGCGTGCTGAACGAATGCGTGGATACACGAGTGCGCGTGAGAGTGTATGAGTACATTTGTGCATAAGTGCATGTGTGTACTACATGTATGCATGTGTGCGTGTGTGTTAGTGTGTGTGTGTGTGTATGTATGTGCTTTTTTTAAATTTTACCCTAAACCTTCCTACTTCCCTGCACTCGTTAACTTCTATCAACTTTATTTCATCCACACTGGCTTCCTCTGTCTTCACGCTTCTCACCCACATTTGTTATAATCCAAACTTCCTTCCTATACGTCCGCGCGTAGACAGACAATTTCTTTATTACTCATTAGAAGATAACGTTTCCCGTCGCTCATTAAAGGAAATATGAGGAAACGAGGAAAATCTAAAAGCTATCTCGTCACGCTAGCTCCCGGCAAATATTTGCCGTCGTATAACGACACCTTTCATCAGGGGGGGGGTCCAATCACCGCACACATGGGGGGGGGCGCGACCCCAATCACCGCATATTCTTATCACGGGTTTATTGACGCTAATAATTACGTATTTGCATATATTATATATTAATAATAATGATAATATCATATAAATAATACTTTCATGGTAGCTGCGCTAGCATGAGAGATAATTAATTTCATAATTATACAAGCAAGGCCGCAGCTGTGCCGTGAAACCGCGACTACAGAGGAAGTAGAGTTAGATCACGGTTCTCGCAGCGTGACATCACGGTTCTAGCAGCGTGACATCACGGTTCTAGCAGTGTGACATCACGGTCCTTAAAGTGGATAAACCTCGCAACAAAAAGCCTATATAGACCTACTGTGATTGTGATATAGATATACTGTGAGCTCGTCTATGCTGCAAAAATTCATTACAACTCATTTGTATTGCTACTTTCATAACATTTCTTCTTAAAATCTAAACGAAAGTACTTCTCTTACGAGAATAGCACCACAGTGATGTTTACACATCCGGGACAGAGCGGAGCGATCGATTCATTAACAGTTTCTTTTTATGATCAAACAAGTTATAATTCATTATTCTATGTTTATTCAGTACAAAATTGTGAAATTTGTTTAAATCATATCGTTATCTATATTACTTATGCAATCAGGAAACGAATACAGTGTTTTCGTTCCAGGAACTATTTGCGCTAGCTGTGTGATATTACCTCGTCCGACGCGATTTAAAAAATCTCAATGTTTGTAGCACTTCTCTGGCTCAATGAGAACATTTCGTGATGTTTGCAGACTGTAAGTATGCTCACAGTAGGTCGATATAGGCTTTTTGTTGCGAGGTCTATCCATTTTAAGTGGTGTCATCACCACCTTACGTGTTGACGACTAAGTGAACCCGTATTATTAAAACTCGTGTTCACGTTGTCAACTCGTAAAAGTTAGCAGACGAGCTTTTAAGCTTAGCGCCTGTCGCCACGGGACGTCGGGCGGCTCTTTATAGACAGTGACACCTGCTGGATGGAGCGGGTGCAAAGTTTCGGCTTAACCTGCGGTTTTACTGCTAGTTTGTGTTCCCGTGGCGCCACGCGTGAATATGGGAGCCTGAGCTAGAGCTCCGTGGCTGGGTGTACCAACTATAGGATGGCAGTGTGGGGGGAAGTATTGGCTTAACCTGCGGTTATAGTGCTAGTTTGTACTCAACAAGAGACTAGCGTCGTCAAAGAGCGAGAGAAAGCGACAGAACGCGAGACAGAAAGAACGAAAGAAAGAAAGAAACAGCGAGAAAAGCGCGGCGAGAGAAGAAAGAGAGCGAGATGATTTTGTAAGAGTTTCCGTCATTTAGCGATGCGGTTGACAAAGAAGACGCAGTAGGGGGGAGGGAGCGTGCTGGGGGTGGGGACGTTAGTGAGTGTTAGTGGTGGGAGTGGCGGAGGTGATGGGGGTGGGGCTGCCATCCCACCTTGAGGGTTCTGCATGTAAGGTCACCGCTAGCAGCGTCTGCAGACAGCTCGCTGCGTGTCTTCCATGGTGAAAATGACGGACGTGCTCGCATTGACATTGACACTGTCATTGACATTGACATTGTCATTGTCATTGACATTGTCGTCTGTCACCGGGTACCTTTTTGTCGTCGGCCCGTGGTCGCTGACTGGTTTTTCTGCACATGCATGGAGTAAAGCAAAACAGAATTGTCTGTAATAGTAGCACGGAAATCTATGCTACCTATTTCGTGGGCATTTAGCAGATATATATATATAGGTCTGCCAATGCTCTCACAATTCTCCCCTGACACATTTTTCAACAGCCATCGAGATCATAAATCTGACGCGAATCCGCGAAGATTAGCAGCAACTGTAGACTAAACTAGACTAGAGGACACGTCATTGCTGTACTGCGTAAGCCGATGTGATTTACATTTACTTCGCAATAATACGAGAGAGAAGGGGAGGGAGGAAGGGAGAGAGAGAGAGAGAGAGAGAGAGAGAGAGAGAGAGAGAGAGAGAGGGAGGGAGGGGAAGAAAGAGAGTCGAATACACACATACAGCGCAGCGCACGCACGCACAGGACAGAACACACAACGACA
>NW_014580571.1:7921-11626 GCF_000485595.1 Priapulus caudatus
GTGTGTGTGTGTGTGTGTGTGTGTGTGTGTGTGTGTGTGTACGAGTCTGTCTCTAATGTAAGTTTCATTCTCCGCCTAGCGCGCCGTGTGTTTTCGGTAATTCAATAAAGATTTGCAAGCAGAAGTCAGCGGACGTTCACACGCTGTGTGAAAGATGAAGTCGACAAGGCGGCTTTGATTGGATTTCTCACAGTAAGGCTTTGTGTGGATTCCCACCCAGGTCAATCTCCTCCTTATATCTCCACTACAGCCCACGCACCTCCCGATTACTGTTTTAACCTTTCTTACCAATTATAGCATATCCTACCACTAAGCTTATTTATTTCCTCTTCGTCTAGTTTTTCTTTTTCTTCATTAACTTCATCTTTTTTGTCTTTCCATTTTTCCGTTCCTCCTCCTCCTCCTCCTCCTCCTCCTACTCATCCGTCCTCCTTCTCCTCCTCCTCCTTATTCTCCTCCTCCTCATTCTCCTCCTCCTTCTCCTGCTCGTTCTTCTTCTTCTTCGTCGTCTTCGCCTCCTCCTCGTTCCTCCTCCTCCTTCTCCGTCTCCTCCTCGTTCCTCCTCTTTCTCGTTCTTCTTCTTCTTCTTCTTCTTTTTCTTCTGTGAGAAGAGCTCTAGAAACATGTGCGTCCTGTCCCGGCAGAGCAAACACTGGCCGTCCATAACATCATTAACCCTCTCACAATACAACCAACCCTTCCCCAAACACTACTAACCCTTCCATACCGATTAGAGCAGCAAATTAACCAGCATCTCTCTCCTCTCGTTAGAGACGGGTTCCAGACAGACCGCGCCCGCAGCGCCACCGAGCGGATTCTCCGTGAATGACAACAATGCTGTGATTATCCGAGCAGAGGTTGATTAGGTTGTGATGAGTGAGTTATTGCTTGTCTGCCGCCGGCGGCGTGCTAGGTACAGCTGGTCCCAGCTATGCTAATGTATGGGCAAATGGCGCTGCGACGTCGGTCGCCGTTGACTGCCAAGATAATATTCTTCGACTTGCACAGTGTATTATTGCGCCAGCGGGGCCCTAGGCCCCCGGTGGCTTAAGGCCACACTTGGATGTGGATATCTGTCGCCTGCTAAGTAAATTCGCCCAATCATAGGCGGATTAGGCTGTCTCCATGGATTCAGTTGTTATTGCTTTTCTTGCCAGCAAGATGAAAAAAAACTTGCAATGTTTGTTCAAAATAACTGACATTTTTTCAGAACCGTTCGTTTTATTCTGTCGTCGCATGGCGCTGAAGTCGCGACTGTGATGCGCATCACCATGGAGACACGACACTCCGGGGGACGCTCTCATAAATAATTTGTCTTCAGAACTAAAATGGCCCCCGGTTTTATCTTTGTAGGTTGACACACACACCATAAACAATTGAACAGTGCTATAATGACAACGACGCGACGTGCAAATTATATCATTGCCTCTATCGACACAGCGCATTAGATGTTGGACATTTTTATCAATACATTTCTCTGAATGACTACGTGCTGCAGTGTGTTGAAGCGCACAAGTAGGAGAATTCTGGTCACCACTAGCGACGTGCTTGTTAATTATAGAGTGTTTAGGTAATTATAGAGCGATGGTGGCGGCTGTACAGAGACAGTAATAAGCAAGCTAGAGGTATCTGCGTCAGCCGGCTCTTATTGGTCATTGATCAGAATTCCTGGCAGCCTCAGGACACACACACACACGCACGCACGCACGCGCACGCACACGCACGCACGCACGCACGCACGCACGCGCACACATGCAAACACACACACACATACACACACACACACACACACACACACACACACACACGCACACTTGCGAGCACGCGCATACACGTGTGTGCGTGCGCGCCCACACACACGCATACGCACGCACACATGCACACGCACGTTCACGCACGCACGCCCTCTGCTTCAAGTACGATTGCATATTGCACTTCTGTCAGTCATTTCATACACACACACATGTATACACGCATACGAACGCACACACGCATATATGCCTACACATACACGCGCCCACACACGCGCATATTATACACACAAGCGCGCACACACACACACATCCTGATTATGTCATGTCAATAACAGTGATTACACTGAAAAATTGGGTTGTGCGTTTAAAAATAGGCGCGCTACATGTTCAGTTGTTCTCTAACGCTTCTACTGCAGGACGTTATGCGCAGCTAACGCGGCCGGGGTGTCAGTCTAACTTAACAGGATCCTATGAATGCTAAATAATTGATGTTTGAAACCAAATCACTGTCATCCACAACACGGGCGATTTAAAACTCAGATTCACAAATCTCCATTGTGACGTCACGTTTCTGCTGAAAGTAAGCAGGTTTACCTAGATCTGATAATACCGCGAGGCGAGGGAGGGGAGAGCACCTCCTGCACATACCCGACGCGACATAGTTTCAGGTTATTATAATTATTTTAGGTTATTTTAGGTTATTTCCTTTATGATACGAATAAAGAGGGTATAATTTTAATTTGATCCGACTTCAATGGTACGTGGATACTACTATATATATATATATATAATATATCAGGCAATGCTATGACCGCTTGGCAGGTCATGTAGATATTAGCGTAATTACATCGCCTCATATTACAATCACAACGCGCCAAAAAAACTAGCGCGTCCATATCTACAATCAGCGCGTGTTACGCCTGATCGACTGGCTCGAGAAAAGGCTTAATAAAACTCCCTAGAGCAGATGAGAGAGAGAGAGAGAGAGAGAGAGAAGAGAGATCAGAGGGACAGAGCGAGGGAGGGGGGAGAGAGAGAGAGAGAGGCCCGCGCGCGCCGCCAAGCGAGAGAGAGACGAGAAGAGAGAGATGAGAGAGCGAGAGAGAGAAGAGAGAGATAGAGAGAGAGAGAGAGAGAGAGAGAGAGAGAGAAGAGAGAGAAGAGAGAGAGAGAGATAGAGAAGACAGAGAGAGACGAGAGAATTGAGAGAGAGAGAGAGAGAAGACGAGAGAGAGAGAGAGAGAGATGAGGAGAGAAAAGAGAGAGAGAGAGAGAGAAAACACGAGAGATGGGGTAGAGAAGTAGAGAGAAATCGCCGGCAGGGAAGACTAGGTTATAACGAGCCAAGCACCGCATTATAATAAAACTCCTTCATCAATAAGATAAATACTGATGTAAAATAAATAAGATAATACTGATGTGTCTTTTTATCCTGAGGCTAGTCACTCTACTAAGCCGTTCAGCAAATGTCTGGGGGCATCAAACATTCACACAGACGGCAAGAAAAATACGTCCGAAATTCATGACATATACGATTCATCACGACTGTGACTTTTCCTCGAAAATGAGTTTCACTTTTCCGCTGTAAACAATGTGATTTCATTTATATATATATATATATACATATATATATATAGATATATATATATATATATATTCATAGCAGGGCGGTAATTTTAATGAAGGATGCTAATGATGGATTCTGATGGCGATAGGAATCAGAGAAATGCAGAGATAAACGTACGGAGGAGAGGCTTTATGCCAAGATAATTATAAGGAGATCGGCTTCAATCAGGAAGATACATCCTGATTCTCTTCTTCTCTCAATAGGATTAGAGAAATACATCGGCCATCTTCTTCTCTTTCTTTCCAATTTTTCTCTACCTCACCATCTCTTTCTCGCTCTCTTGCTCTCTCTCTCTCTCTCTCTCTCTCTCTCTCTCTCTCTCTC
>NW_014580571.1:15674-16089 GCF_000485595.1 Priapulus caudatus
TCTCTCTCTCTCTCTCTCTCTCTCTCTCTCTCCTCCTCTCTCTCTCTCTCTCTCTCTCTCTCTCTCTCTACTCTCTTCTCTCTCTCTCTTCTCTCTCTCTCTCTCTCTCTCTCTATATATATATATATATACAGCAATGCTATAACGCTTGGCAGGTCATGTAGATATAGCGTAATTACAATCCCGCCATATTACAATCACACAGCTCAAAAAAGTTAGCCGTCCATATCTATAATCACGCATGTTACGCCTGATCGACTGCTGAGAGAAGCTTAATAAAACTCCTATGAGCATATAAAGAGAAATAGAATAGAAATAGAAATAGCGAGATAGAAAGAGAGAGAGAGAGAGAGAGAGAGAGAGAGAGAGAGAGAGAGGAGGAGTAGAGAGCGAGAGAGTGAGAGAGAGTGCGACA
>NW_014580572.1:0-7944 GCF_000485595.1 Priapulus caudatus
ATAATAATATGTAATTATATATAATCAACAGCGTTGCGACGCCGTTATAGCATAAACATATACAAACACACGTGTGTATATATCTATGGTTATAACCAACATCATTGCAATACAATTATAACTTACGTAGGCTACATAGTATAGCTTTTATGACGTACATTGTGGGGTGAATATAACGACAAAATGATTTGCCATTTGTACACAATGATTTGGTACATAGCTGAGAAATATATATACATTGTATGTATACATAGTATAGCTTTTATGACGTACATTGAGGGGTGAATAACGACAAAATGATTTCTCATTTGTACACAATGATTTGGTACATAGCTGAGAACAATATATACATTGTATGTATACATAGTATAGCTTTTATTACGTACATTGAGGGGTGAATAACGACAAAATAATTTGTCATTTGTATACAATGATTCGAAACTAAGCCACCCGACCCCTCATCTAAAATCGGAAATATAAAGATAACTTTTAATAAGGTCCTGTTTGATTAGTTAAATGACATCGCTAGTGATTTTTTAAATAATATTTAAGAGTTAATAACATAAGTAACAGATTTTGCCCAATCTGCAGATTGGTTGCCCAAACTGCGGATACGCTTATATTCCTAGTTTGTGCAAGATTCCAAGTTTGAACAAACATGTCCATATAGATAGGGCCTATCGTTCTCTGATATAGGATTAAAATTTTATGTCAATAGCAATAACAGCAAGCAACAAAATAAGAAACTTGAGAAAAATAAGATTTTATTGGTACATTTCGTAAATGAAGATTTGCGCGCGGGCATACGTTCGTACAATATAAACTCAATTCAATGTCAACTCGCCGGCTGTTTATTTTCAATATAGTCCAGAATTAGATTAGTTAATGTCTCATATCTAGTAGTGCATGCATGAGTACTACAATTATCCATGCGTTATTTTCAGTGTAATCTGCACTGTGACCTCATGCTCATTCATGCAATTTCATTTCATTCATATTGAGCACACATTAGCACAATGTGATAAACGCATAGCAGCAACCAGCGACGAGGTTGGTGTACGTTATAAACAAGTTGTAACCATTGACTACTTAAGACGTATCGGCTTTGTGATATGACACTACGCTTATGATTAGATATCAAGTGACGTCACCACATCAAGCAAGGTGGTTGTGATATTCTGCTGTCTTCGTCTGTGTTATAAAATGTGCTTTTGCGAGAGATCCGAGCTGAGAAATAAATCGTTATAAGCACAGATACCAAACTAAATCTACAACATCTAATATTTAATTATTATATAATCCGATAAGCGTTTAATTGAACAATATTATTTAATTATAAAGTTTAACAAAGGAACATTTTCATGTGTATCACATGTCATATTCGTTGACGAGTGAATAAGTTTGATATCTTTTTAATATATTGTGAACAATGATTTACTAATGCCGATAATAAGATACCACTGAAACATAACAATACCGACAAATTTATACCTAAAATCATACAGTAATTGTGGCGGTGGCACCGGTCCTCACGGTTCCCAGCTAGGTAATTGTGAGGTAGCTCACTAGGAACCACGAGCAGGGTATGGGTTAATGTTCTGTGTTTGCGATTGCATAATTATTTGTGATGTCTGTACCATACGATTCACCAGTGTTCGACGTGGCTTGTGGGTAAAACCCCGCAAAGAGTCAGCCACAGTTAAGGTGTAGAACAACAGTAGAGGCCGTCCATAGGCTGCAGGCCTGAATATAAGCATCGAACAGAAATTAATTAAAAATACTCACACTGTTACTGCACTTACAAAACATACACTTTATTCATGTTAAATAACTACAGATTCATGCTCTATGCTCCCCTCGAAACTTTTGCCAGCTCTATGATGCGAATTTCTGCAAAGTTGTCAGGATTGTTACGCCCACGACCAGTCAAGCATGGAAAAACTTTCGCAGCAAAATGACCGTATTTCAGCCGAAACTTTTTCACACCGCGAGGCACAAAATGTGAATTTACGCCTATAATACACGGGCACGCGCGCGTGCGACCATACGCGCGTGTGCGCGTCCGTTACAGTGTGTGTGTATGTGTGTTTGTGTGACTGAAAAAACGCGTATTATAGCCGTATACTCATATTTTGTGCTTTGGGGGAATGAAAAGGTTGAGGCTGAAAACCGGCCATTTGCCTGGCTAACTTTTCACCGTGCAACTGATGCCGTGGGCGATACTATCCGCGAGAGGGGGAGGGAAATACTGAGGGGAAGGGAGTGAGAGGGTAGGGGAAAGGAAAGAGGAAAGAAAAGAGAGAGGGACGGAGGGAGGGAAGAATGCACACGGAGATGTGCACACGCATGCGCCGTATACACGCGCAGACAAACGCACGTACGGCACAAACGGCACATACACACACCGGCACGGATGCACATATTCCTTCTAATATAGTTACTTCTCTCGCCTCCCCGCTCACCCTCTCCCTCTCCGTGACTCTCACACCCTCTCCCTCTCCGTGACTCTCACCCCCTCTCTCTCTCTCTTTCTTTCTCTCTTTCTCTCTCTCACACACACACACACTCTCTCTCTCTCTCCCCGCTCTCTCTCTCTCTGTCTCTCTCTCTCTCTCGCACGGACGCGCACACGCGGGTATGGTCGCACGCACCCGTGCGCGTGTATTATAGGCGTAAATTCACATTTTATGCTTCGCGGGATGAAAAAGTTTTGGTTGAAATTCGGTCATTTTGCTGCAAAAGTTTTTCCATGCTTGATTGGTCGTGGGCGATACCATCCGCGAGAGGGGAGTAAGGAAGTGAGTAAGGGAAAGAAACGGATAAAGGCGAGTATATAATCTTTAATATAATAGTAGAAAGAGCCGTCGTTTTCCGTATCTTCTCCAAAACCGTGCCACGTATTCTCACGCGAATCGAGCTGGGGGACCCCTTCTGGGCGTCCCGAATACATTCCGCTACGTTAGAACGCGATTTTTCGATCGTAAAGTGACTTTTGGAGGCAATTTTTTTTTAAAGTTATGTGCCCGAAGAAACTTCGGCATTCATCGGAAACCAGCACCAAATTTTAATATCGTCAAATCCGCATGCGCACACACGCACACACCAAAGCCATTGCGGTTGCGGTGTATAAACAACCAAGCACTGCCGCGCACAGCTGTGAGGCGAAAATTTAAGAATAAAATCGGAAATATGAAGATAACTTTTAATAAGGTCCTGTTTGGTTAGTTAAATGTTAACAACATTGCTAGTAATTTTTTTAATAGTATTTAAGAGTTAATAACATAAGTAACAGATTTTTCCCAATCTGCAGATTGGTTGCCCAAACTGCGGATACGCTTATATTCCTATTTCTGCAAGATTCCAAATTTGGACAAACATGTCCATATAGGTAGGGCCTATCGTTCTCTGATATAGGATTGAAATTTTATGTCAAAAGCAATAACAGCAAGCAACATAATAATAAACTTGAGACAAATAATATTTTATTGGTACATTTCGTAAATGAAGAGTTTGCGCGCGGGCATGAACGTACAATATAAACTCAATTCAATGTCAACTCGGCCGCTGTTTATTTTCAATAATTATAGTCCAGAATCAGATTAGTTGTGTCATATCTAGTAGTGCATAAGTACTACAATTACCGCTGCGTTATTTTCAGTGTAATCTGCACTGTGACCTCATGCTCATTCATGCAATTTCAATTCATTCAGATTAAGCACACATTAGCACAATGTGATAAACGCATAGCAGCAGCCAGCGACGAGGTTGGTGTACGTTATAAACAAGTTGTAACCCTTGACTACTTGAAACGTATCGGCTTTGTGATATGACACTACGTTTATGATTGGATATCAAGTGACGTCACAACATCAAGCAAGGTACGTGCATGGTTGCGATATTCTGTTGTCTTCATCTGTGTTATAAAATGTGCTTTTGCGGGAGATCCGAGCTGAGGAACAAATCGTTATAAACACGGATACCAAACTAAATCTACAATTTCTAATATTTAATTAATTAGATATAATCCCATAATTATAAGCGTTTAATTGAACAATATTATTTAATTATAAAGTTTAACAAAGGAACATTTTCATGTGTATCACATCTTATATTCGTTGACGAGTGAATAAGTTTGATATCTTTTCAATATATTGTGAACAACGATTTACTAATGCCGGTATGCAGATACTGTACCACTAAAACATAACAATACCGACAAATTTATACCTAAAATCATACAGTAATTGTGGCGGTGGCACCGGTCACCACGGTTCCCAGCTAGGTAATTGTGAGGTAGCTCACTGGGAACCACGAGCAGGCCAGCAGGGTATGGGTTAATGTTCTGTGTTTGCGATTGCATAATTATTTGTGATGTCTGTACCATACGGTTCACCAGTGTTCGACGTGGTTTGTGGGTAAGACCCCGCAAAGAGTCAGCCACAGTTAAGAGCTACAGTTGGTGAGTAGGCACCGTTGTATTGTCCCGTTGCTGTGGGGCAAGTAAATAATACAGTGAGTAGAGTATTAAATGGACTCCTGAAATAGTAGAGAGAGGGGAGTGCCAACGCTTCACGTGCAGGTTAGAAACTGGCCTATGCTGTGAGCAGCCGTGCAGTAGAGAGCCTGCTGGTTATTTAGCCCTTTGTCTGGCTACGCCTATATCTGTACAGCCTTTGTTCATACACCGGGTTGACATTTATTATAAGACGTAACGTAAGGCCAGCAGAGCAGGGTGGGGTGCCCCGCTGTCATGTTTGTGGTGCGTCGTCTGGCATTGTTGACTAACCGCACCGGAACCGGAACGAACGCTGGGTCGGCCGTGTCCGAGGAGAGCGCAATCCATTGGCACAGCCATCTTGGATCATGCTATCACTGCTAGGGTGTTGCTATCCCCCGGGCGTAGAGGGACAGTCACGTGATACAGTTGACGTATACTTCAAAGTCCAAATCTTCCACAGAAAGATTCCACAGTCATACATCCGATGACATAATAAAGTAAAAAAACACGTCTTTTTTTAAATAAAACAGAATCTGGTCCTTTGGCTGATAGCGATCAAAATTATAATAGCTTGTAACTTTACATTAACATTATCTTGAACGCTATGCTATTAATAGTTTTAAAACTACAACTAGGCACGTGAACTGAGGACCATTTCGAAACACTTAGCGAAAAGTTGACGAGTTGATCGACTTTCCAACATTCTATCAACCTTTCTACAGCTGGGTTTACACTATCAACCTTCTGTTAAAAAGTTGACGAGTTGATAAACTTTTCAACTAGTTGATATAGACTAGTTTGAGAGATTAGTACATGTTCTATTTTCTCAACTGTTTGTCAGCAAGTTGCTCAACTTTTGGCCATGCAGCCACTCCAATAACAGCAATCAGGAGGTGTGTCCCTCCACCCACGGGGAAATCATTTCTATGCGCGTTTTTGCTATCGGCGCCGCACAGACTACACCTGGCGCGAATTAATACGTTGCAAAATACGTATCCACGTCGCCACGCGCGCACACTGCGGGTGAAATGTTGAAACGTTTGCCAACTCGCGGTCGGTAGTGTAAGCGGAGAACTTTGAGCATCTGATAGAAAGGTTGATAGAGCATTGATCAACTCGTCGACCTTTCGATAGTGTAAACCCAGCTTATGCAACAGTGTTGCGTCTTCTTTTCCACACAATCCAGTTGCAGTGTTGTATGATATTGAAAAGCGCTGCTTAAAACTTTTGCAGTGTTTGGCTGTTTCCTGTCAGGTGCAGCGAAGGTGGCTGTAACAGATGAGTTGAGCTTGACATGCTTCAGTTACTAGTGTTTTACTGCTTATAACTTTTACCAGCACTTGGCTCAGGTTCTTTTCATTTATACTGCATCTTGCCATCTGATTGATTATACAGATATTTATTTAGCACTATGCAGTCTAGCTCATATTTAAAAAGCAGTCTGACTAAACTAATAACAAGACAAGCAGAAGCTGCGAAAAATAAATATTACGTTAAATCACGTAACATGCGTACGTGATACGTGCACGAATACGACGAGCAGCTGTTCACTACGCGAGCTATAGTACTAGAGCTAGGCTTAACGCATGATTCGAAACTAAGCCACCCGACCCCTCATATAAAATCGGAAATATAAAAATAACGTTTAATAAGGTCCTGTTTGGTTAGTTAAATGTTAACAACATCGCTAGTAATTTTTTAAATAATATTTAAGAGTTAATAACATAAGTAACAGATTTTGCCCAATCTGCAGATTGGTTGCCCAAACTGCGGATACGCCGATATCCCTAGTTTGCGCAAGATTCCAAGTTTGGGCAAACATGTCCATATAGGTAGGTTCTCTGATGTAGGATTGAAATTTTGTCAAAAGCAATAACAGCAATTAAGCAACAAAATAATAAACTTGAGACAAATAATATTTTATTGGTACATTTCGTAAATGAAGAGTTTGCGCGCGGGCATGAACGTACAATATAAACTCAATTCAATGTCAACTCGGCCGCTGTTTATTTTCAATAATTATAGTCCAGAATCAGATTAGTTGTGTCATATCTAGTAGTGCATGAGTACTACAATTACCGCTGCGTTATTTTCAGTGTAATCTGCACTGTTACCTCATGCTCATTCATGCAATTCAAATTCATTCAGATTAAGCACACATTAGCACAATGTGATAAACGCATAGCAGCAGCCAGCGACGAGGTTGGTGTACGTTATAAACAAGTTGTAACCCTTGACTACTTGAGACGTATCGGCTTTGTGATATGACACTACGTTTATGATTGGGTATCAAGAGACGTCACCACATCAAGCAAGGTACGTGGTTGCGATATTCTGCTGTCTTCGTCTGTGTTATGAAATGTGCTTTTGCGGGAGATCCGAGCTGAGGAACAAATCATTATAAACACGGATACCAAACTAAATCTTCAATTTCTAATATTTCATTAATTAGATATAATCCCATAATTATAAGCGTTTAATTGAACAATATTATTTAATTATAAAGTTTAACAAAGGAACATTTTCATGTGTATCACATCTCATATTCGTTGACGAGTGAATAAGTTTGATATCTTTTCAATATATTGTGAACAACGATTTACTAATGCCGATAATAAGATACTGTACCACTAAAACATAACAATACCGACAAATTTATACCTAAAATCATACAGTGCTACCTTTTTGAGTAATTTCAGTGACAAACACATATGTTAAAGTGCCTCGCATCCAAAAGCCTAGCTACATACACCTACGAAAAAAGTTTTTATTCACTCCTGATAGAATACGACTGTATAATATTATTTTCTGGTCATGGTTGGAGCTATGTATGTCAATCTGGTTTGATTTGTAGCTTACACGAATTTCGACAAAGTACCGTTGCATAATAACTTGATATTATCGCAGCTGTTGCGCTATGACATCAAAGTAACTAAACAGAGCTTGTATTGTTTGCTCTTGTTTGCGGCGAGACCAGCTGCTAACCACTTCAACTGGAAAGTTCCGATTGAATTATGGAAAAAAATATCCCCCTACACTATGGGTACGTATTACACTACACAGCATTACACTTCTTTCCAGCTCTACGAGTACTGTACGCGCTCCACTAATAACGGCAGGCATATGCTTGGTAACGCCTAATAAGCGAGTTCGTAATTACAGTTTTCGCATGCGCAAATTTTGGCACGAATTTTTCCGGGTTAGGTCATTTGTGAAAAACATTTCGTATTTCGACTGCACAGTACACATACACATAGTATGAAAACATCACGAAATGTTCTCATTAAGCCAGATATGTGCTCCAAAGTTTACACTTTCGGAAACTTCGCCGAAATTCCGTCCGACTGGGTTTCGGCCTATAGATAAATATAAGTTGTTTTGAAGTGAGGATGCCAACAGTAGGCCTACATCATCTAGAGAATCTCTATTATTCACTCCTGATATTA
>NW_014580572.1:9649-16085 GCF_000485595.1 Priapulus caudatus
CTTCTTCGGGTAAACGTTGGTGAATGAAGATATGACAACGAAGTTCTTTGTCAATATCTTCCGTTGAAAACCTGTGACTCAGGATACTTTTTGCTGTAAATGTCTTGTTTCTTGAACCCGCTTCCTCTGTTTGACTGGAGTATATCATCACCATTCAGCCACCATGTGACGCTAGCTCCTGGATTACTGCTGTCTGATACACACGAGAACTGTAGCGTTCCATCCGGTGATGAAGAGCTGTCTATAAGAAACATGGCAACCGACTGTGGTGACACAAGCACAGTTAGATGACCCTTGTTAGATAAAGGCCCGCTACCCGGCGCGACATCAGCTTGCATCCATAGACAACAGAACTCTGCGTCATCTTTCTCAACTGTCAAGTTAGATATTAGCAAGCCAAAGTTTCCTGTGTCGTACCTGTTGTCGTCAATGTAGACATATCTTTCTTCATTAGTAGGATTTACGTAGATACCGTCACGATACCAATAAACGAAAATGGATAAATCTTCCCCGGGATTGACACTAAGGTCAATCGTGCAGTGCACCGTAACACTGGTACCTTCAACTGCCTCCGTGTCACATGGTTGCTGCAGGAACTGTGTCCTCACCGCAACTAAGGCTGCGCACAATACACACACCGCAACCAGCTTCACTGCTGCCATTGTTAATCCTGCCCAAGGTTTGCAACCAACAATAAACTATAAACGGTAATAACCGTTAAACGGTAATAACCGTAAACGGTAATTACCGTTAAACAGTAATAACCGTAAACGGTAATAACCGTTTACCGTATATCGCACTATAGTATAAGTAAATAAGAGTTATGATATGTTAATAATATAAGAGTTATAAACAACTCTAAGCTTTAATCGAACATTGCACTTGTCTGATTATACGCTAGATGTCAAGTTGAATCATAATAGATAAACGTACCTCCGCGTGCACGCTTGTGTCGTCTTGTCATATATGAATTACCGTTGCAAACCTTCAACCGCAATTTGATAGTCAACCCGTGAACCGATAAACACGTGGGCGTCAGTTATTTCACGCGGGCAGGGTTAACAATGGCAGCAGTGAAGCTGGTTGCGCAAACGGTAAACGATAAACGGTAAATTTATAAACTATAAACATCGAAAATTGGAATGAGCCGCCACATTCCGAACGGCCGACCTCTAACACCAACCACTATTATCGGTATATAACGGGCTCTAGCCTTTGCCTAAAAAGGCACACTCTGCAAGGCAGCAGGTGGTTTGAAATCAGAGTTTTCCTTCTCCTGGACAATGTGCCCTCGCAGGCTAAGGATTATTGTCAGTACCCAACAGTTTTGTCCGCGACTGCTTATTTGGATATTCGCAGCTAATTACCTATATATCTACAGGCCGTTCGGCTATCCGCCACCAGCCGACGCGCCCGCGGCAGATGATAGCTGCATGTAATATATTAAGATTACCCTTCCTGGAACTTACCAGCTGCTTCTACTATCAGTAACATATTAATGCGAAATTGAATGTAATCTTAGGGTGCGCGGTGGGGCTACGTATATACGAGCACGACGTCCCATGTCATCACAATAACAACAATAACTTAATTGTTGAAGCGCCCCTGCGTAATTGGCACGCAGCCCCTACAATACAACAGACGCCTTCTACTGTTGTACAACACCTATATAGCCGTGACAAAGTTGACAAATGATAATAAACCGGCCAAGCTGGGGGTATAAACAAGAGAACGAGAGTGAAGAGAGACACAGCAAGAGAGAGATAGCGAGAGAGTCAGAGAGAGAGAAAGAGAGAGAGAGAGAGAGAGAGAGAGAGAGAGAGAGAGAGAGAGAGAGAGAGAGAGAGAGAGAGAGAGAGAGAGAGAGAGAGAGAGAGAGAGAGAGAGAGAGAGAGAGAGAGAGAGAGAGAGTCGGAGCCTGTGTGTAATTTACACGCTCCCGTATAACGAGTAATGTTACCTTCTCATATACACACTCATATACCACTCTCATATACATCCCTCAGTATCTTTCTATAAGATTGTCCATCGACGGCCTCCCACACTCATCACGTAGCTTTCATGCAATGTAATATACAACGTCCCAAGAACAACCCGTCCTAATAGTGAGGCGTAGGAGTACGACATCTATATATCAGCACAGTTTCTAGTAGTAATGTACATAGACTACGGTGCTTTATGATGTAATTACTGTAACATTACTAACAATAAACACAAATCTTATATTGTTAACACAAACAATAAACTCGAACTTGTTAGATGAACACGTTTTGACTTATATATACATGGGTCCTGTATACCAGGACCGAAAACCACACGTCCTCACATCGTGGATATATACTTGTATTTAATACTCCGTAAAGAAAATCAAAGGCTTCCCTAACGACCCGGAATTGTGGTTTGTAATATAACGCCGACCGTGATCACGTATCAGATGTTGCATCTTTCCTCCGTGTTAATGCAACAGGAGATGTGGCGCTGTTTTAAAATGTTCAGTGCAACTGCGCTCCTATAGTCGCTTCTCTTACTTTAATATATATAGTTTTTTATAAGAAGTTTCCTTTTAATAAACGCGATCCAAGTCCGCCTAGTGCTTATGATTAAATGTTTCAGAGCAAGAGTGTTAAAGGGTACTCTCATCTGAAGTGTTATACATAACGATACGGATCGCTGTTGTGAATCCAGCCACTGGGTGAGATGCTAGCAGTTGGAAATTGTCGCTGCGGCATGTGCAGTAGGCTTATACGTTTGGATGTTGTCGATTGGCGAGTCAATCTTGGAATTGATCATTGACGTCTATTCCAGATTCAAGATGCGCTTTATTCCAGTAATTTGTGCCTTTGATTCTGTCGAATCATGATTAAAACAGTGTTTAATTGAACGATCAAAGCTCGATCAATTGAAGTATTGGAACAAAAAGAAAAAAAAATAATATTGTAAACGAACTGTTGAATTGATCATTCAATCAAAGTCATCACATGACCGCAATGCAATCCGAAACCCAAAGTTTCTCCCCCCCAGCTGCCTTCTTCCCTACCTATGTATATGACATATTAACCGCGCACTTGTCTGTAATCATTAGGGTGGCGCAGTTGAATAATTTAACGACTGTTAAAAATGAACAATGAACTCTGTCCGATCATATTGATTCAATTCTTTGTCGCCGCGCGTCCGCACCATTCTACGGGCTGGGCGCCGTGCCGCGACGCCATCCTACCACCTGGAGGACGGGTGAGGCCGGCGGGAGGCAATGGACTCAAAGCACACGGGTGGGGCACTGTGACGTCAGGCTCTCTCCTGGGGCCGTGGGGGCGTCCCCCAAGTTTAACCAGCCTAACTCAACTGCGATCAACTTACAAGGCGTTTGAATTATTTACAAAACAAAAACAGAAAACTGATTAATACGAGCTGTTCAATTGAACGAATTAATCGATCAATTGAAAACGGTTTGAATATTACAACGATTGTTGAATTTGAACAATAAAATCTGATCAAGAACACAGTTGAACCGGATTTGAAATGATTAAGACGACTGTGTCAATTAAACTTAACTGCAATCGATTCAAATTAAACCGTTTGAATGATTTGACCCGACTGTGTTCAACGTTGAACAATTAATCTGATCAATTGAGTATTGAAATGATTAAAACGACTGTTTCAATTTTTATGAAAAAAAAACCCCGGGCGGGGGGCTTTGAAATATTAAACAAAACTTTGTTCAAGCTTAAAAGAAACACCAATCCCCAGAAAAAATCCCCCCGGGGGGGGGGGGGATTTTTTCTAAATGGTTTGGTGGGGGGGGGGGGGGAAAAAAAAAAAGAAAAAAAACCGCGTTTGGGCGGGGGGGAAATAAATAATGGGAAAAAACAAACAAAACAAGAAAAAACACTTACTACAAAACCCCAACTCGCGTTTATTGCAATCCGATTTTTAGAGAGACAGAAAAAAAATCAATCGGATCAATTGAACGTCGTTGAATATCTGACACATGGGTAGGTCACTCACTTCCGTTCTCTTCGAGCGTCTATTTATGCGCTCTTTAAACACCCGGAACCGCCTCCAATCCAACTACGCAGGTTCATCCCGCTGCCTTCTACTATTAATCGGACATAGTTAACTGCGCACCATCGCTGTCTGTAAATCATTCAGCGTGTGCGCCGGCGGGGGCTACGTATATATAGCGAGCAATCACCAGTCGCGCATGTCAATGTATCACCATGACCCAGACGCACAATTCGAGGCAAAAAAACTCAGGAGGAAAGGCCGATCGCGCAGCCAAATAAAGCGGAAGACAGCACACTGCGCCGTCTCGGAAGAACCCAAGCCACGGGTTAAGAACTAAATAGACAATGATAAGTCGAAAGCCCTAATTAGGGCCCGCNAACTCGAGCACCAGCTCGTCGCCTGCAGCTTGTATACCCTGGTCGTCGTGCAACCACGTGTAAGATGGTTCTGGATAGCCGTCAGCATTGCAGCGTAGAACCAGCTTCTCTGCCTCGATAATAATGACGTCATTATCACTGGAGTTGTTACTGCTGCTGATGATGGTCACGGTGTCTGCCATGTATAAAATCTCGGTTAACACTTCTTCGGGTAAACGTTGGTGAATGAAGATATGACAACGAAGTTCTTTGTCATTATCTACCGATGAAAACCTGTGACTCAGGATACTTTTTACCGTAAATGTATTGTTTCTTGAACCCGCTTCCTCTGTTTGACTGGAGTCTGCCGTAATATCATCACCATTCAGCCACCAGGTGACGCTAGCTGCTGGGTTACTGCTGTCTGATACACACGAGAACTGTAGCGTTCCATCCGGTGATGAAGAGCTGTCTATAAGAGACATGGCAACCGACTGTGGTGACACAAGCACAGTTAGATGAACATTGTTAGATAAAGGCCAGCTACCCGGCGCGACATTGGGTAGCGTCCATACACAATAGAACTCTGCGTCATCTTTCTCAACTGTCAAGTTAGATATTAGCAAGCCAAAGTTTCCTGTGTCGTACCTGTTGTCGTCAATGTAAAAATATCTTTCTTCATCAGTAAGACTTACGTAGGAACCGTCACGATACCAATAAACGAAAATGGATAAATCTTCTCCGGAATTGACACTAAGGTCAATCGTGCAGTGCACCGTAACATTGGTACCTTCAACTGCCTCCGTGTCACATGGTTGCTGCAGGAACTGTGTCCTCACCGCAACTAAGACTGCGCACAATCCACACACCGCAACCAGCTTCACTGCTGCCATTGTTAATCCTGCCCAAGGTTTGCAACCAACAATAAACTATAAACGGTAATTACCTGTAAATGGGAATAACCGTGAAGCGGTTAATAACCGTAAGCGGTAATAACCATAAGGGCCAATAACCGGAAACGGTTAATATCCGTATCCGTTTACACTATAGTATAAGTAAATATGAGTTATAATATATTAATAATATAAGAGTTTTAAATAACTCTAAGCTTTAATCGAACATTGCACTTGTCTGATTATACGCTAGGTGTCAAGTTGAATAATAATAGATAAACGTACCTCCGCGTGCACGCTTGTGTCGTCTTGTCATATATGAATCACCGTTGCAAATCTTCAACTGCAATTTGATAGTCAACCCGTGAACCGATAAACACGTGGGCGTCAGTTATTTCACGCGGGCAGGGTTAACAATGGCAGCAGTGAAGCTGGTTGCGCAAACGGTAAACGATAAACGGTAAATTTATCAACTATAAACATCGAAAATTGGAAGGAGCCGCCACATTCCGAACGGCCGACATCTAACACCAACCACTATTATCGGTATATAGTGGGCCCTAGCCTTTGCCTAAAAAGGCACACTCTGCAAGGCAGCAGATGGTTTGAAATCAGAGTTTTCCTTCTCCTGGACGATGTGCCCTCACAGGCTAAGGATTATTGTCAGTACCCACAGTTTGGTCCGCGACTGCTTATTTGGATATTCGTAGCTAACATATATATCTACAGGCCGTTCGGCTATCCGCCACCAGCCGACGCGCCCTGTGGCAGATGATAGCTGCAGGTAATCGGTTAGGATTACCCTTCCTGGAACTTACTAGCTGCTTCTACTATCCGTAACATATTAATGCGAAATTGAATGTATTCTCAGGGTGCGCGGTTGGGCTACGTATATACGAGCACGACGTCCCATGTCATCACAATAACAACAATAACTTAATTGTTGAAGCGCCCTTGCGTAATTGGCACGCAGCCCCTACAATGGAATAGACGCCTTCTACTGTTGTACAACACCTATATAGCCGTGACAAAGTTGGCAAATGATAATAAAACGGCCAAGCTGGGGGTATAAACAAGAGAACGAGAGTGAAGAGAGACACAGCTAGAGAGAGACATCGAGAGAGTCAGAGAGAGAGAAAGAGAGAGAGAGAGAGAGAGAGAGAGAGAGAGAGAGAGAGAGAG
>NW_014580572.1:17066-21678 GCF_000485595.1 Priapulus caudatus
TTCCGTTGTAGTACGTTGCAGTATCCAAATTTGGCATCGAGGCAACGGAGGAAATCGGAATAAATATTTTGCATAAGGTTTGTTTATGGCTTCGGTGCTGAGGAGTAGCACAATATTAGTATTATAGTTATTGAATAATTTATTATGTATTTTTAGCCAAAATACTGACGTCAGTAGCTGGTGCGCGTGTATAACCAATAAAAACCGCGGTAAAAATAATTATTTCTGAGTGCGATGGCCAACCATAATCGTTCTCAGAAATAATAATTTTTAGAAACAGCGCCTACACACGCGAGCTCCGCTATATCAATTTATAATATATAATAAATGTTTCTGTTTCTGTTTCCGTTGTAGTACGTTGCAGTATCCAAATTTGGCATCGAGGCAACGGAGGAAATCGGAATAAATATTTTGCATAAGGTTTGTTTATGGCTTCGGTGCTGAGGAACGTGTTTATATAAATACGTCCTCATTACGTCATTATTATTTGGTAATAAATAAATCATATCATCAATAACTAATCTCATACTAACTCTAGCGAGAATCGTCAAGTCCACTGAACGCGTGCGATATGGCCTGGAGGCAGGAGTGCATGTCACGGGGCGAATACCTGGTTGGGATGTGTGTGTGTGTGTGTGTGTGGGGGGGGGTGGTGCGCGTGTGTGTGTGTGTGTGTGTGTGTGTGTGTGTGTGTGTGTGTGTGTGTGTGTGTGTGTGTGTGTGTGTGTGTGTGTGTGTGTGTGTGTGTGTGTGTGTGGTTATACTAATTATTATTAGGGTTGCTATTAAATAATTAGAAGCTGTTGTTAAATTATTAGTATAACCATATATATATATATATACAGTAGAAGTCCAAAAATCCGGTTGCCAGAATCCGGACTACCCGAGAATCCGGACTTTTCAAAAACTCTCAAACTTTGCTTTCATTTGTTTATTGTATTTTTCTTTTACAATGTTTATTTTTAAACATGATTTCAAAATTTTATGTTTACATTTTTGTCAAGTACGTGTTGACTGTATATTTTTAACTGCTCGTTTTGATAAATGAAGCATGCTGTATTTGCTAATGAATTAACTATTAAAATGTACCTGTTCATCTCTTCCTTATTTCCTCCATAAATATTAATTTTAAAAAGTACTGCCCGGGAATCCGGAAAATCCGAAAATCCGTACCGAACCAATCCCCCGAGCAGTCCCGATTTTCGAACTTCTACTGTATATATATGGTTATACTAATTGTTTACCTACTCTCTAAATGAGTGCGCAAACCCGGGTTGCTAATGTTACATAGGTGATATCGTTTCGGTTCGGTTCGTGCTGCGGTTAGCTTGAAGGCAACGTCAGACTTGTCTCTGCCTCTCGTGCGATGTAAGACGTTGACGATGGAGATTACAGAAATGCTAACACGTCTTTATGGTAACAGATGAGATGATTTATTCTACTCAGAACTACATGACCTGACTACGTAGAACTACACAAAGACGGCTAAATTGTCACCACTGCCCGCGCGCCGTGCGCAGACTCGCGGTGTCAACCCGAGCCCACGCGCGCGCGTGCGCGCGACGAACGCGTGTCAACCCGAGCCCACGCGCGTCATGTGCGGACTCGCTCTTTTCTGTTCTGCATAGACTACTTAAGATAACTACCCCTACCACAATGTGTTTAACACGCACGCTCGCCGTGTATTTCTGGCCTGCGCGCAACCAACCCGTGCTAACCTTACATAATGGTGCTAACCTTGGCTAATGATACACAGCGCGGTCAACGGTCGCTGCTAATGATACACTTTATTACTACATCCGTCATACATGTGTCACTAGTATCTACTAAAACTAAACTACTTTCTACTTTCTAATAATTCTACATTACATTAACACTGTTACACTAACAGTAGTTCTAGGTCATTTCCGCACTCGATTTCACACCCTTATTCTAACGAGAGATGAGCGTCGTTCTGTGAGAACGCTAAGAACACAGTCTTCCTGTATATTTTTTTGCCAGTGAGTAGGTAAATAATTAGTATAACCTTATATATATAATATTATGTATATATACAGAGAGAGAGAGAGAGACCATAAACTCAAACGTTAACTTGAAAATTCAATAACCCTCTCCCCTGTTCCCCTGCATGGTTCTCTGGTTCGCTGTATTTCCTCTAGAAAACCACAAACCCGTGGAATTGGTCGTAATGTACGCGTGGATTGCGAGAGATCCATAGTATCAGAAGTAGATAATAGGGAACCCTATTATCTACTTCTGATAGTATAGCTACAATCAGCTGTTAATTATTATTATTGTTATTATTATTATTATTATCATCATCATCGTCATCGTCTACGACTCTAAATCATCACGATTATCATTATTAGGTTAATAAAGAATTTTCAGCTATTTTAAAATCTGTAATACATTGCCATATTAAAATTTGAACTAAAAACATTATTAAAATATTACTACTTCTTTGATAGTCTGAGCGTGACGTTCCAGTGACGTCACATTATCGGTTTAGGTACTAATATTAATTAAACCGGTAAATTTTCGTCGGGCAATGACGATGTAGACTCTGTAGACTAAGAGAAAATTTTCAGTAGATGCCTAGAAAATTGAAAACGTGGCGCACCCCCCCCCCCTTTACACGGACACAAATATTCTATGTCTGATACCATAGCCTCTGACACATTAATACTATACTTATGTTGGGGGTATTTTGTCGTATTTTTTGTCGCATGGTCGTGCCAGAGAGCCGATAGTAATTAAGCAGAGACATTCCTAGCAGGGCTAATACGTGTGAGAAACGATGATCCACGGGTCGTCACGGATCGCGGAAGATGTGCCGCGAGGTATATATAAACAGGCAATCGTTATAGCGTTTAGTGTCGATAGTCAGATGCCACGCGTCCGTTGCTCTCTCTCTCTCTCTCGTGGAAAAACTATCTGTCGTGTGGTTGGATGTATATAGCGGCATGAACGTGTTTAGAAAGTTCGCGCTGCTAGTAGGCCTACTCGGCGTCGTGGTGGTAGTAGGGTGTAGTAGTAAGTACATGAGATAGGCTAGCTACGCTATACGTGGATTGTCCGTGCGTTTCTCTGGCATCGGCACACTTCAGATTTGAACTGTTATATCCAATTATAAGATTGCAATGATGAAAAAAACGTGTTATAAATGTTAAGAAATATTTCGCGTTCATGGTTCATGCGTTCATAACTATATATAATTATTATTAACTTTGTTATATTTATATTATCAGGAGCGTATAATGACAAATATTTGAAATATATATGACAAATATTTGTCATTATACGCTCTTGATATTATCTTTATCTTTCGTTCTTATATATTTGAATTTAAACTGAGTAGCAAAGGAGATACACGTGCGCTTATGTACCGCATGTGTTAGAGTAAGCGATATAAGGACTGTCTCAGTATTGTTGAAATAGTGTAGCCTATATTAGTGGCGCGCGAGATAAAATGAGATGAAAGCGGGTAAGTATCGTATAGTGATCAACATGTCGAGAAAACCCAAGGAAAAAGACTGGAAGGAAAACGATTTTGCAGCAGGAAGATGTGACTAAAAATATGCAGAGCAAGGAAGGCGCTATTTGATCGGATCGTTAAACTGAAAGCGAATAAGAACCACCAGTGTTTAATTTAATTAAATAAACGACGGACTGAAATTATTTCAGTTATATAAAAAAGCTATTGTTAAAATAATAAAAAGGTGGTCAACCTATCAGTAAAACCAAAATCTAATCACAGACCTGTTAGATAGTTGACGAGTGGTCAATGCAAGTTATAGACCATTCTTAATTATTATTCATGACCTGGGGTCACGCACGAAAACGAGGTTAAGCTAGGCAATTTTGTAAACAATTGCTGCTCAAGCAGGCACGCACAGAGGGCGTACACGCACGTACACGCGGGCTACACGCAACGTACACGCGGGTACACGCACGTACACGCGGGTACACGCAACGTACACGCAGATACACGCGGGTACACGCACGTACACGCGGGTACATGCACGTACACGCGGATACACGCGGGTACACGCGGGTACACGCGGAGTACACGCGGGTACACGCAACGTACACGCAGGTCAGCCGCACGTGCACGCGGTAACACGCGGGTACACAGAGAGTACACGCACGCTTTCACGCGGGTACACGCACGTACACGCGGGTACACGCACGTACATCCACGTACCACGCGGGTACACGCACGTACACGCAGGATAGCACGTACGTACACGCGGGTACACGGAGATACACGCACGTACACGCGGCGTAGCACGCACGTACACGCACGTACAAGCGCGTACACGCAGATCCACGCACGTATACACGCGGGTACACTGAGATACACGCACGTACACGCACTGCTACACACGCAGGTACACGCTTGTAGACGCGGGTACACGCGACGTAAATGCACGTACACGCGGGTACACGCAGATACACGCACGTACACGCGGGTACACGGAGATACACGCACGTACACGCACCTACAACGCAGATCACGCCACGTATACACGCGGTACACTGAGATACAGCGCACGTACACGCCACGTACACGCGGGTACACGCTTGTAGACGCGTAATACACGCACGTAAG
>NW_014580573.1:0-304 GCF_000485595.1 Priapulus caudatus
TCCTCTCTCTCTCTCTCTCTCGCTCTCGCTTCCTATCTCTCTCCATGCATGCATCGAGAGAGTTCCTTTTCCTTTTCGCCATTCGTGTGGTAATGTTATCGGCTTCATTTAAGCTCTCTCTATAGACCACCTGTATGTAATTAGTCAATGCACACAATGGCGCGACATTTCGCAGCTTGCATAAGGCGCGGCGAGCAATATTTGATTTATGGCAAGCTTTGGAAGCATAACGTCGGCTAAATCGCTCACTTAGTTTCGCATATCTGGGGCGATATATGTATATATATATATATATATATATATA
>NW_014580573.1:2737-3539 GCF_000485595.1 Priapulus caudatus
GAGAGAGAGAGAGAGAGAGAGAGAGAGAGAGAGAGAGTGAGAGGAGACAGACAGAGAGAATTACGCACGCTACAGCCTTTGCTTTACGCACGTCACGAGATATCGCCTGTGTGCGCGCAGACGCGCTAATTAAACGGCAAGTTAAATTCACCGTCAGTAATTCGAGCAGCTCGTTAACTCGCCGCGAGTCACCGATACGACAGAGTGGCGTAGCTGCAGCGTGCGTGCGTGCTGTCGGTGTGTCTCATGCTGTGATGGCTTCACTCGGCTAGGGCTTAACGCAGGTAGCGGCAGCGGAGGTAGTGGAGGCGGAGGCGGCGCTGTTACCTGAACTTATTACGGGAGAGCGTTTAGTATAAGCTGCGAGAGAGGGAGAGAGAGAGAAGGAGAGAGAAGGAGAGAGAAGGAGAGAGAGAGAGANAGAGAGAGAGAGAGAGGAAGTAGAAAAGAGCGATAAAGAGAGACGAACAGTTGTTAACCACCGCTACGGAAATCCAGGCGTGACCTCCTAATACTAATACTAATATCAATACTAATAGGGATCGTTAGAGGCGTCGCGAGAGAGGTAACATAACTACGCCGAGGAAGGATAGAATGGAAATGTCGCGAAAGAGGCAACATAACTATGCCGAGGAAGGATAGAATGAAAATGTCGCGAAAGAGGCAGTACGTCGGAGGAGTAGGTCGAAGGGAAATGTCGGAAGCCATGGCCTCGCGCCGGACAAAGCGCCATTCCACCATCGAAAACGAGCGAATTCAGCTCGTGTGTTCTACCGGGAGAAAGGAAGAGAGAGAGAGAGAG
>NW_014580573.1:4266-12582 GCF_000485595.1 Priapulus caudatus
GAGAGAGAGAGAGAGAGAGAAAGAGAGAAAGAGAGAGAGAGAGAGAGAGATAGATAGAGAGAGAGAGATTGAAAGAGAGAGAGAGAGAGCGAGAGAAAGAGAGGGAGAGAGAGAAAGAACGCGCGTGGGCGAGAGCATGCAGTATACGGAAGCAGTCAGGATGGAGTGTATATGCAAATAGCGGCCACGATAAGGCTTGACCGTGATCGCTCAACATCAGCTGACAACATCAGCAACGGCTAGCCGCATCGTCGTCATCAACTCACGGGGATCGCTGACAAGTGTGCGCGCGCACTATACACATACTACACCATATTATACACGCGGCCGTATTTATGCAGCTGGCACACGCGTGAGTTTTCCGCCGCCGCCGTCACCGATGTAGACGTAACTGTACGCATAACTTCACCTACATATAGCCGCAGTTCGATGACGGCGATGATGATATCGATGATGGTGATGCTGTTGTTGCTGTTGTTGTTGTTGATGTCGATGAGGATGGTAGTTATGATGATGAGATGGTGTTGCTGTTGTTGCTGTAGTCGCAGTTGATGATGATGATGATGATGATGATGATGATGATGATGATGATGATGAGAGTGGTAATTATGATGCTGAGATGTTGTTGCTGTTGTTACTGTAGTCGTAGTTGATGATAATGATAATAATGATAATGATGATGATGATGATGATGATGATGATGATGATGATGATGATGATGATGATGATGATGATGATGACGATAAAGATGATGAAGAAGAAGAAGATGATGATGATAATAATGATGATAATGATGATGATGAACACCCATCCCGGATTTTCCCAGGTATATCTAAACGTAAGACTACATCAGATCGGAGGTGTGTATGTGCTGCCACGTGCCCAGAGACCGCTTCTGTATTTTCAGGTGTGCCGTAGATGGTTAATAGGTCGCCGTTCGGCACACAGGTGTTAGCTAACACACACACTCCAATACCAATACCGATTTCATCAAAGTATTTATTTGGATAAGGCTAATGACTCGACGACGGGTTATTATTTTCAGTTTTTTTTTGCTGCACTCTTGAAGTAGGTACTCGGCATGTTGGTTTACAATCGTAGGATCAATTTAATTTCACGTAAGTTCGTGGACGTGCGAGAGTCGGCGTGCGTGCGTCACTGCGCCTGTGTGCGGTCATCATCATCATCATCATCATCATCATCATCATCGTCATCATCATCATCATCATCATCATCATCATCATCATTATCTTGATTTACTTTAACCAAGTGAAGCTCTACCAAACAGTACAGCAGCCGCAGCAGCAGCAGCGGTAACAACAACAGCAGGCATCAATATCAGTATCAACAGCAGCAGTAACAGCAACAGCAGCTTGAGTATCAGTATCAACAGCAGCAGCAGCAGCAGCAGCAGCTTGAGTATCAGTATCAACAGCGAGCAGCCAGCAGGCAGCACAGTATCGAGTATCCAACAGCGACAGCAGCAGCAAGCACAGGTAACAGTGATCACAGCGACAGCAGCAGCAGCAACGTATCGTATCAAACAGCGACAGCAGCAGCAGCAACAGTATCAGTATCAACAGCGACAGCAGCTGCAGCAGCAACAGTATCAGTATCAACAGCGACAGCAGCCGAGCAACAGTATCATATCACAGCCGACAGCAGCAGCACCGCAACAGTATCAGTCTCAACAGTGACAGCAGCAGCAGCCCAGACAGTATCAGTAATCAACAGTGACAAGCAGCAAGCAACAGTGTAATGCAGCTACTAACGATGACAGCAGCAGGCAACAAACACTATCAGTATCAACAGCGACAGCAGCAGCAGCAACAGTATCAGTATCAACAGCGACAGCAGCAGCAGCAACAGTATCAGTATCAACAGCGACAGCAGCAGCAGCAGCAAAGGCAACCAGTATCAGTATCAACAATTCCCCGGGGACAGCAGCAGCAGCAGCCGCGCCAAACAGTATCAGTATCAACAGCGACAGCAGCAGCAGCAACAGTATCAGTATCAACAGCGACAGCAGCAGCAGCAACAGTATCAGTATCAACAATAGACCAGCAGCAGCAGCAACAGTATCAGTATAAAGCAAGCGGACAGCAGCAGCACGCAGCAAATCATTATCATATCAAAATGTGTCTCTCTCCAATTTGAGAACCCTCCGTAATCCAACGGAATTCCCGCCACTGAATAGTGCGCCGCTCAGCGGTACAAACGCCGAGTAAACACATTATGAACCTTCCCGCGCCGCCGCCGCTTGTTTACAACTGTATCTCTACACGCAGCTGAAATCCTCCACCGGGTTTACGGCAAGCTGACAAAAAACCTGTCGAAGAGGAGGACAGTTCTCACTTTTTCACACGGTGGTTCATTATGAACAGAAAAACCCTTCGATATGGAGGAGATCCGTACGTTCTATCTTTCAACGCGGTGTTCACGACATGAACAGAACAATTCTTGATATAAAGGGTAGGGTACGTTCTAACTGTTACAGGCGGTGTTCATCATGAAGCAAGAGCCAACTCTCGATAGCAGAGGAGGGGTCAGTTTTCTACCATTAACGCGGTGTTCATGATAAACAAAACGCCCTTCGAATAAGAGGATGGTCCAGTTTCTACCATTAACGCGGTGTTCATATGAACAAAAACCCTTCGATACAGAGGGATGGTGAGTTCTACCATTAACGCGGTGTTCATATGAACAAAAACCCTTCGATACAGAGGGATGGTGAGTTCTACCATTAACGGAGGTGCGCGGGCTCAGGTATCGGGCAGAATTGTTATATATATGTGGAAGACCAAAGCGAAAAACAACTCGTGTCGGCGATGATGAAAGGGTGTAGAGGGTTAATTAAGTCGCTCAAAGGGGTCGAACGCGGGTGTTCACACGTGGGATGATGACAGAAAATAGCCCTAGCGATAGTTGGGAGGGTAAACGTTAGATGGTCGACGCGCGAGAGCGCGACGTGGTAGAGATGCGCGCTTGCGCGAGAAGAGGTTGGTAATCCTACGTGCGTATCTCGTTGGTCATGGTCATTCCTGGCGAGCGGGTTGATTGCGTTGCGATGAGAACGAGCGTATTGGACAGAGATATGCGTGCAGGCAGAGAGATGAGAGAAGCAAAGAGAGAGAGAGAGAGAGTAGAAGAGAGAGAGAGAGAGAAATAAAGAGAGAAGAAAGAGAGAGGAGAAAGAGAGAAAGAGAGAAAGAGAGAGAGTAGAGGAAGAGAAAGAAAGAAGAGGAGAGATGAGAGAGAGGAGAGAGAGACAAGATAGAGAAGAGTAAAACAGGGAGAGAGCAAACCAGAGAGGAGGAGAAGAGAAGTGAGAAGAAGAGAGAGAGAGGAAAGAGAGAAAAAGAGAGAGATATAGGATGTACAGAGAGTAGGAGGGCGTGAGAGATGATAGAGAGAGAAGAGAAGATGCAGAGGAGAAGAGAGAGGAAGAGAACGAGAGAGAGAGAAAGTAGAGAGAGAGAGAGAGGAGAGAGGGAGAGATAGAGAAAAGAGAGAGAACAGCAGAAAGAGTCTATTCGCACGGGGAATCGCAAATCAAAAATGGAGAGGCCATCTAAATTGCCTGATCGCAAAATGGCGTTTCGCTGCATCGCAGCACGCGCACTGCAGACGTAGGAGTTACAAAGGACGTTTCGATTTAGAACCAGAACTAATATCTTGTCTAGACCACGAATAACAGCGTGATAAACACAGAGACGACGTTAAAGAGATTGCTTCGCAACGCGATCTCATCGTAATAGTCGTGTAATGCCAGCTGCGCATGCCGCGCGAGAGCGAGCGGTCTACGGAAGTCGTGTGTTGCGCTGCAGAACAATACGTAGAGTGAGAATATAAGTATTTGCGGTTATTCGGCAAAACATTTTGCGCATTCGGAAGAACATAATTGACTTGAGAGTATAACCTCGAGTTGTTATATTGATATGATATGTTATCATATACATTCTATGCGGACTACGACAAGATAATGTATTCGAGACGTCTCGAGAGTCTGAGTGCGGACATTTCGTGTACTTGCTAAGAACAACACACGATGATTAACATGAGTCTATACCGCGAGTAAGAGAGAGAGAGAGAGCGAGAGAGAATCAATAAATATAAGCACACGAGCAAATGTGCGCGTGCTCGATTTCTCTGTCTCTCGAGTGCTTCTTCTCATACGCGCTCGTCTATCTGCGCTGCGCGCGCGCGCGTGCGCGCGCGTGCGCGCGCGCGCGCGCTCTACTCGTGCGCGTGCGTTCTCTTGCTCAAGGGCCATTTAAATACGAATGGTATGACTAATAAAATAGGGGAAATTGCGCGTACTTGTCTAGTCCCGATTCGAAGGAGATGAGACGATTATATCCAGAGCAATTGGAGCGTTGCAGGTAGACTTGTTGTTCCTGTCCGTATCTTAACATGAAGTCGGAAAAAGCAGCCGGGGAGAAGCGCTTATCCTCATCCGCGGTCGGCTACCTAGGATCTGTGCCAGTTTGCTATGTGCGAGCGCTGTACAAAGAGCGAGAGAGCGTAGATAAGATCAAAATGGTGTGCGAGAGCGGTGTAGCGAGCGTGACAGCAGAGGTACAAACAAGTACATATAAAATAACGTAAGAAAGGGTTTATGTTGCCTAATACGTAATGTTGTTATAATGTTGCTATAATGCATTTGTATTAATTTTCGCGTGTAATTAATTAGTTTAATTAAATTTAATAATATTCGTCATTTGCAGTGGTGTTCTGAATGATATAATTATGTCGGCGACTAATGACGTCCATAAGAAAAAAGTGATTCCAACTGCCGGATGAAATGATGCTTCGTTGTAATTTTTTTATCTGGGACAGAAAAAAACAGTTCTAAAATTAGGCACTGCAGTTTATACCGATAATCACAACTAACCGGAAAAAAAACTAAAAAAACTAAACGCGGAACTCGGTCGGTCCTCCTCTAATTAAATGCGAGCGATATCATAGAGGGATTTCGTACTAACCGCAAATAGAAATGTAAATACATGTTTTCATATACGTATGTCACCAAAACAAGAGGCCCAATATTAACTGTTTGATAACACGCATGGCAAGTATTGCTCTGCACTTAAAATTGACTACGTGCACGAAATTTTCTATGGTAAAATTGTTAAAATTGTGTTGGCCATTTTTTTACATTAAAGTAGAACTAAACGGAACTAAACGTTTCCAGTCAATTCTTCACCTTCGATAAGATTGCGTTTCTCAACTAGTTAAAAAAAATCCAAAAAACCTGGACGATTGATATTATAGTTCCTGACATTAATTTGCTTGCTCCATGGCTCATGTATGAAGTCACGAGTGTATGTTCCACGATCCACACAATATAGATAAATAGGAAGTTAATGCAGCAATTTAAAGTCATAAAAAGTGAAACAGAAATTACTTATTATTTTTGTGAAAAAGTGGAAACATTTTTATTCTTGTACGGTGACGTAATCACTTTTAATATATTGATCTGAAAGCATTTACTATGGAAGATCTGAAAGACGAAATGCGACATTTTTGAGTTGCCGAGTTTCGAGTTTCTGAATTTCCGCATCAAATATAGTAGTGTTGAGAGAGAATGTTGGTAGAAAATATTTAGAACCCAAGAATAAACACACTGCGCATGCGTTATTCCGTGACAGTTAAAGTCAGTTTAAAACTTTTACAAATCGACTAACGCGGAGATTAAATGTGTTTGTTATTTAGCGGAAAAAATAAAAAATACGAATTTGAATTTAGAATCCCCTACCGCGAACAAGTAAAATTATGTGTGCCTTTTTAAGGCGGGAAAGCATAAATTCAAAATTAGAATCCCCCTACCGTGAGAGTAAATGTGTTCTATTTAAGCGGAAAAGCATAGGCCTAATTTAAGATTTAAATCTCGCGTCATAACAGACATGGCGCAGTGATAGCCTGTTTTTTCGACTTAAAAACATTCTCATGCGATCTGTTACACGTGTATTACATTCTTCCCTGTGTGACCCTTGCTTGACTTCCCATCTCTATACTATGCATACGATACACAAAAATTCAGAACTCGAAACTCGGAAACTCCAAAAAGTCGTATAGTCATTTCAGGCTTCCACATATGGCTGGCGACTTCAATTAATTATCGCTCTCTACAAATTATACTCTGACAAAAGCCCACAATGGCACCCATTCTCCTCGACCGGCATGTACCGGATAACTATCCTGCAATTTTTTCTCGCTTTAATTCGTGACGTCTTTCTCTATTAAGCTGAAAATAGTATGAGCGAGTTTAACACGGACAACGAATAGGATCTATATGGTTTCGCTGCGGCAATGTCCGTCATCGCTGCTAGGTATTTTTTTATTATATCGTACACGCGATATGTGATCAAACAGACGATATTGTGAACGGCGAAGGCCATTCGAATTAACACGCTGGCAAACATACCCTAGCGGTGTACGATACTCTAACTCGACTAGCGTTTGAGTCGCGTGGCTTGCCTGCAAGCTAGGAGTATACACGAGCACTAATTAGCAGCGGAAGTACTATTAACCGGTTGTCACGACAACAGATAACAGCCTGCGTGTACGGGGCCAGCGTACTTCGTACTCGTGAAGCGCGCCGCCTGCGTGCACGCGGCCGCGTGTTTTCGTTGCTAACTGTATACTAAGCTCGCTGTGTTCCCTATTTGTGTACCCTGCGATAGAATCGTCATAGGGAAACACTATAGACGCGAGCCGTAGGGTAGAAAACATTACCATTTGCTCTTCGCGCGTGCAAGCCGGGGACAATAAATTCAACGCCCATCTGTCGATTCACACGAGCATCGCCGGCGCGCGAGGCGCTCCGAAGACGTTGTGCACCTTTCCGCCATCGACACACGGACGCCATGCAGCTTCCTCGAACACGGCAACCTCGACACGACACACGTCACTCGTCGACCGTTGTAAAAAGGATAACAAAAATGGGTACAAACTCGAGCGCGCCTGGCGAGTCGTGTCGGCTAACGAGCGTCTACAGATGATCATGAATGTGAAATCGGCGACGGCGCCGGCCCTAGCGATACGTCCGGCGTTTAAGCGTTATATGCCGCGTCGAAGTTTTCTTTCGAACCGCCAAAAAATCGCGCGTGTAATTTTTGGCCCCAGATGGTTATCTCAGAATAGTTCATCTTTCGGTAGATATCGCATCGCAGACTATCGGAGAAAGAGCAGAATGGATTATTTTGGATTTCAATCGGCGGATGGCACCGTCTGCTTCTCTTAGGCACGCGGGCAAGAATGTTCCTTTATAGGATTCAAATGCGACGTTAATTGTGCGCGCAAGTTAACTTCCGTCCGCCCAGGACATCAGCCTGTCGAATGGATGTGCGGTCAAAGTCCCTGCTCGGGTACTCATACACACCACACACACACACACGCACGCACACACGTAACGACAGCGCGCAACGGACGGCACAGACGCGCGCACAACACGCAGGCACGCACCGGCGAGCGGCACGCACTGGGCGACGCACAGCCAATTACGCATCGCACCGCAGACGCACGCACGCAACGAGCACACACACAGCGCACACACACACACACCAACGCAGCCACGCACACGCACACACACACACACGCACCTGCGTTTCTTACGCTGCCTAGCATTCGAGCATGCGCGTGCGAAGACGAATGCGGATCGCAGAAAAACCGCACAAGTACCACCGTTACCCTAAACCTAGCATCGACACGCGCGCACGCGCAATAGATGCGCATCTCCCCTATCATCCCAGCCGCACTTATCAAGATTCCGATCACCGACCTCGGACTCCCCACATTACGGACTCGATCACCGTAATCATGTTAGTTGGTTAGACCGTCGGCAGTGCGCCCCGTGAGACAGATGACGTGTTGTTATGTTGTTAGTGGCAGTGAGGGGCGCAGTGGTGTGTGTGTGGGGGGGGGGCGAGGGCTCAGATTATGATAGGTAGGTGGGTGGATGGGTGGGTGACTGTTGATTGATAGTGGTGGTGGGTGGTGGGTGTGATTGGGTGTTACGCAGTGTCTATAGAAGAAAGCAAAATAGCGTATCGAATATCGCTGGGACGTCATCACGAGTCCGTCGCTGTTATCCCCTGTACAGATCGCCTCTCTCATGCTCTCTCAACAGCGATACGGGAGTAGTGACTGGAAGGAGAAAGAAGGGGAGAAAGGTACTACCCGCCGGCTCCACTCAGCAGAGGGAGGGAAGAACGGCATAACGCGGACGAAGACCCACCACCAGGTGGCGCGAACGGCGAGACTGCTGGATCGGCCTAGCCGCGTGAGCGGCAGGCGACAGGCCGCAACACGCGG
>NW_014580573.1:12592-15092 GCF_000485595.1 Priapulus caudatus
TCTCTCTCTCTCTCTCTCTCTCTCTCTCCCTCTCTCTCTCTCTCTCTCTCTCTCTCTCTCTCTCTCTCTCTCTCTCTCTCTCTCTCTCTCTCTCTCTCTCTCTCTCTCTCTCTCTCTCTCTCTCTCTCTCTCTCTCTCTCTCTCTCTCTCTCTCTCTCTCTCTTTCTCTCTCTCTCTTGCTCAGGGGGCCATTTTAAAATACGATGGTATGACTAAAAGTAGGGGAAACTTGCGACTATGTCTATCGATTCAAGAGTAGCGTTATACCAGAGGCACATTGTAGCGTTGCAGGTAGACTGGTTTCCTGTCCGTATCTAACAATGAAGTTGGAAAAGACAGCCGAGAGAACGCCATCTCATGGGTCGGTACCTAGATTTCGCGTTTCTATGTCACGCGCAAACAAACGATGACAAAATTTTTTCAACGGTTCATGCTACTCAGAGGGTACAAACAAGTACATATAAAATACGTAACAAGGGTTTATGTTGCTAATACTAATGTTGTTATAATGTTGCTATAATGCATTTGTATTAATTTTCCGTGTAATTAATTAGTTAATTAAATTTAATAATATTGTCATTTGCAGTGTGTTTGAATGATATAATTACGTCCGACTAATGACGTCATAAGAAAAAAGGATTTCCACTCGGATGATATGCTTCGTTGTAATTTTTCTATCCGGGACAGAAAAAACAGTTCTAATTAGGCACTGCAGTTTATACGCGATAATCACAACTAACCGGAAAAAACTAAAAACTAAACCGGAACTCGGTCGGTCCGTCTCTAATTAAATGCGAGCGATATCATAGAGAATTTCCGTACTAACGCAAATAGAAATGTAAATACATGTTTTAATATACGTATGTCACCAAAACAAGAGGCCAATATTAACTCTTTAATAACACTGCATGGCAGTATTCTCTTGCACTTAAATTGACTACGTCACGAATTTTCTATGGTAAAATTGTTAAAATTTGTGTTGCCATTTTTTACATTAAAAGTAAGAACTAACGGGACTAAACGTTTCGTCAATACAAATTCTTACCTGATAAGATTGTTTCTCAACTAGTTAAAAATCCAAAAAAACCTGGACGATTTGATATTATGTTCCTGACATTAATTGCTTGCTATGGGCTATGTATGAGTCACGAGTGTATGTTCACATCAAACAATATAGTAAAATAGGAAGTATAATGCAGCAATTTAATCATAAAAAGTGAACAGAATTACTTATATTTTGTGAAAAAGTGGAAACATTTTTATTATTTACGGTGACGTAATCACTTTAATATATTTCTGAAAGCAGTTTACTATGGAAGATCTGAGACGAAATGCGACTTTTTGAGTTTCCGAGTTTTCGAGTTTCTGAATTTCCGATCAATATATGTAAAGTGTTGAGAGAGAATGTTGGTAGAAAATATTTAAAGCCCAAAAATAAACACACTGCGCATGCGTTATTCCGTGACATTAAAGTCAGTTTAAATTTACAATCGCCTACCGTGAGATTAAATGTGTGTTATTTAGCGGAAAAATACAATTTGAATTTAGAATCCCCTACCGCGAAAGTAAAATTATGTGTGCCTTTTTAAGCGGGAAAGCATAATTCAAATTTAGAATCCCCTACCGTGAGAGTAAATGTGTTCTATTAAGCGGGAAAGCATAGGGCCTAATTTAAATTTAGAATCTCCGTCATAACGCATGCGCAGTGTGCCTGTTTTCGACTTAAAAACATTTCTCAATGCGATCTGTTAACACGTGTTTACATTCTTCCCTGTGTGACCCTTGCTTGACTTCCATCTCTAGTACTATATACGATACGAAATTCAGAAACTCGAAAACTCGGAAACTCAAAAAGTCGTATGTCATTTCAGGGCTTCCACATATGCTGCGACTTCAATTAATTATAGTTCTCTGACAAAAGCCCACAATGCACCATTCTCTTCGACCGGCAGGTGGCGCGCAGTATGTACCGGATAACTATCCTGCAATTTTTCTCGCTTTATTCGTGTACGTCTTTCTCTATTAAGCTGAATAGATAGCGATTTAACAACGACAACGAAGTAAGGAAATAATCGTAATATGGTTTACGCTGCGGCCAAATGTCCGTCATCGCTGCTAGCAAGTATTTTTTTATATATCGTACACGCGATATGTGATCAACAAGACGATATTGTGACGCGAAGGCCATTCGAATTACACCTGGCAACATACCCTACGGTGACGATACTCTAACTCGACAATACGTTTGAGATCGGACGTGGGCTTGCCTGCAGCAGGGTATACACGAGCACTAATAGCAGCGGGAGTACTTATACCGTTGTCACGACCACAGATACCCTGCGTGTACGGGGCCGCGTCTTCGTAACTCGTGAACGCCCGCTCTGCGTGCACGGGGCCGCGTGTTCGTTGCTAATGTATATCTAAGCTCGCTGTGTTCCTATTATGTGTGTAACCCGCGGATAGATTCGTCATACACCTATAACCGCGAGCTAGAAAAACA
>NW_014580573.1:17357-18819 GCF_000485595.1 Priapulus caudatus
AAAGAAGACGAAGAAGAAGAATATAGTTATGTACGCAGTAGGCTGGTCAGTCTGCTGTTACTCCCTCTGCACAGGCCAGCATGCGGTGCTGACATGTGTAGGACACTTGACGCGGTTTACAATTTAATTAAGAAAAGTTTTAATTAGTGACTCGATGTTTGTATGCAAATGTCGGTGTTGGCGCGTGGCGTGCACTATACGCAGCATGGTCGATGGAGATAGAGATGGAACCTCCCCTCGACTCACACACACACACACACACACACACACACACACACGCACACGCACGCACCCCACACACAGCCTCTGTGTACATAGACGCAGTACGATGGCCCCACGAGGTAAGGGCTGCGTGCGTGAACTGAGCTGTTCCTATACACTAGCCGTCAAGCATCCATCGATAATTGACATAAATCTAGCAGCGTGTGGCGTGAATGAAGGCAGCCGAGCAGAGTGGATGCGACAGCGATCTCTCCCGACTCATCCCTTCACCTTCCCCAGCCTGTCGATCCTGTTGCGATCGCGTCGCGGACTTGAGGTTGACAAGGTGGTTGACACCTGCATGTCACCAGATGACTTATGGCGCATGTTAGAATGGGGATTTTCGCTAGTTTTTTGTCGAATATTCCAAAATAACGAGCAAGTACTAGCGATGGGAACTGGCTAAGGTCGTTTAACGTCAGTGGGAAAGCCGGTTATTTTGAATTTTTGTGATATATTATTTCTTTTAATGGTTGCTTACCATGTTTTCATGTTTTTTTTCTAAGTACATTGCTAGCAGATTTACTTGCAGTGTGTCTACACGTGCATGCGTGTATATATGTCTGTGGGTGTGTGCGAGTGTGCGTGCGTGCGTGTACATATTATGTGTGTGTGTGCGCGCGCGCGCGTGTGTGTGTGTGTTAGTATGCGCGCGTGCGTGTGTGCATGCGAGCGTGCGTGTACATATGTGTGTGCTTGCGCGCGCGTGTGTGTGGGCGCGTATCAGTCTGCGTTCGTGTGGCTGTGTGCGCGTATGTGCGCGCGTGAGTGCACGCGTATACGTGCGTGCTTGCATGCGAGCGTGTGCGTGTGTGCGTGCGTGCTTGCATGCGAGCGTGTGCGTGTGTGCATGTGTGTGTGTGCGCGCGTTCATGCGTGCGCGTGCGTTCGTGCGTGCGCGTGCGTTCGTGCGTGCGCGTGCGTAGACGCGTTACCACGCACTCCTCACGTCGTCGGCTCAATCTGTCTGCGCGCGCTTCCGGCAATCGCGTCGTCGGCGTCGTCGACGGCGGCGGCAGCAGTGATTAGCGCTCAAGAGCCTCGGTTCGACACGAGACCTTTGGGAGGTCCGGCTTCTCTCCCCCCAGCCCCCTCCAGCTTCCCCTAGCCTCCTCCAGCCTCTCCAAGCTTCCCCCAGCTTCCCCAGCTTCCCCAGCTTCCCCGGCTTCCCCCAGCTTCCCCAGCTTCCCCCAGCTTCCCC
>NW_014580574.1:0-16077 GCF_000485595.1 Priapulus caudatus
ACCCCAGGCGTGTGTTTCATTACACAGAGCTCTTGAGCTTTTTCCTCCAGCCCTCCAATTGACGAAATACGCATCCGGCAGGTCAAGCTTTGGTAAATTGTTCTGCCCCTTTCGCAGACGTTCCAGCCAGTTCACTCCAAGCGTTAGGCACAGGATGCTGCGGTCTACGTGGCTATGCCATTTATTCAAGAGGCCTTAAAATCTACACAGATACGTCACTGCCCCACCAGGATGGCTTTGACTACTACTACAATGGGTGCCTGACCACTCGCTGCTATCCACATGGCTCCAGGACACCTTTTCTTGACTAAGCCCGAATCCCGTCCTCCTTGGTGGCCTGCTTTCGAAGAGAAAGAATATTCTCTTGGCCTGCAGAACGCTGGCGCTTTAGCATCAGCGTTTGGAGGTGGATTGGTACTTCTCAGTTTAGTGCAATTCCCAGTCCATCTTAAACACATCGGCGCTACTTATTAGGCCAAGTGTATATTACGTCAGCTGCCCCTAGCGTTTTCACTCGAAATTCGTGCTCTGGCTTTCAGTGTGATTCTGTGTCGACGAACAGTTTTGGGCAAAACCTGGTCTCTTCGCGCCTTGTCTTAAAACACACACAGTGCAGTCGGTGGAGGGAGTTCGAACTCAGTTACTGCCATCGAATCCAAAAAGCTTTTGCGTTCCTTAGGATCATCTCACGACAGTAGTTTCAGATTCTTCCTCTGCTCATATGACAATGCGACGTCCACGGTGCCCACTGCCTCTCACCTGAGTTGCTTGCATTGCCGTAAGGAGCCGAGCGCGATACATACTTGCCGAGAGCAGCGGATGGAGATCCTAGGTCTGCGTAACCATCTAAGCTAACAATGGCATTGTGGAACAGTGTGCCACTGAAACAAACACTTTTAGCCATTGACGTTGTTCGAACAAATTTGTTTTACCCAATCCTTTCATATCTTCGCGTTGCTGTTCGTTCCTACAGTCCATGTCAACGGTGGGGTAAGGACGGGGTCTGGAATACACGCAAATACGCCTATTCGTATGGATTGTTGCACTGCTGGTAGCATCCGTTTTGCTCTGGGATCGTAACTTGATTTGCGTTTGTTGACATACCAGACGCCTATGTGTCCTCTTCGCATTGCAGATATAGCAAAACGAGCTCCGACATGAACAATCGACACGCTGCATGCTTGATAAAACACGCGGGACAAGACCGTATAACTTCTTATGTCCGCTCTCAAGCCTGATGTTGGCCTTGTTAGCCTGAGGCTTTGCGATTCCTGGTTCTTTTATTGAAGTGTATTTTATAAACTCCAGGACATCTTGAATGATACGACGCTATACTGCTTCCTTACCTTCGGCCAACGAGGGACTCTGTCCGTCTCCGTTGTTCCTTACGACATTGCTGCCCTTTTTCAGGTACTTCTTCTAAAGTTGGGGTCAGGCGTTCAACAAGACACTGACGAGCGAACATCTGAGGTGTGGTGAATTTTTAATGAATCACTGCTCTCTTATTTGATAGTCAACGTAACTCTGATGGCTTACAACTGCTTGCTCTTGCATAAAAGAAATTGCAGTTTACCTGCTGAGGCGCGTAGTCAGCCCTGCCCCACCCAGCGCTTACGCTCTGGCTCGGCGTTTTATTTCTGCACTGATAGAATTCGTACCGTGCTGCTTATGGACATGTACATAATCTTACAAAGTTGGACATGACAGACTTATCACGTCGAGCATGTGCAAACGACTTAGAGGTGAAGTCTTCACCCCCGAACAAGTTCTCTCAGTAACTTCTCGTTCAGCGCCCTACCCAGAAGCATGGCGATGCACGCTTCTGCGCCCTCTCGCTACCGGTACAGAGTGACATGCTGGTCGAAAACGTTCCAAATACCTTTCCCCACTTTTCCTTCGTTTCTCGAACGCTTCGATTTCGCGTAGTGGACTGGCGTTTGACACAGTCGCCACTGCTGGTCGTGCAGCTGGTTCTTTTGAAAACGCACCAAGTCCCTGCATTCTGTCGTTGCGTCTGCCTGCCTGCAGCTGCTTGCGTCTGCTGCTGCTGCCCTGCCTGCATTTGCATTGCGCTCTAGCCAGCTTTTCACGTTTGGATCCATGCGGGTAGATTAATCAGTTGGATCCCACTTCTGACACCAATTGTTATGTCTCCGTCGTGCATACAAATAACATTCATTGTATAGGTTTAAATGCTGCCGTTTAATAACTCAAAAACATGGCTTACACTTAAACACGGCCCATCAACAGCCAGCGAGGCGTGGAGCCTGCCACAAACGTCGACGCTAGCTCGCCGCTGCTAGCAAGTGCAGCACAAAGAAACCGTTACGCCCACACTGCGTTTGGGTGTTGTGTTTTGTGGATGCGTTGTCGATGACCTACTGCACTCGAGCCCCATTATTGCCAGACCAGCCTTGTGCCCGTGAAAACAATTAATAACATAGGCCGTGATTTGTTCAATAACATATCCAACAAGAAGAAAATTATGATAAAAAGACCGTTTACACACCTTTGCGCATTAATGTGGCTGTGTTTCTCGCGCTACTATCGTTCTTGGCAGCCAATCATAAGTTTGCTTCGGTTTGTTTTCATCTTTTTGAAGCCTAGTGGCTTCAGGCGCAGGCACGTCGACTTGCGTCTCTGTGAGTTCCTACCAGCATATTCGGCTATTCTTACGGCATGCTTGCATGGGGAGTCTACAAGCAATTCATCGTGATAGCAAGAATAGTACAAGTACTTGCCGGCCATTTAATAATAAAATTGATACGAGTGAAAGCCTAATTTCACATAAATGCGATGACGTACATACGCCTCTACATTCCACAATGTTAGGTCCTTTACAGTTTGTGCACAGTGACGTACGCCACACAAACGCACGCGCACACGCAATGACGCCCACACGAAATATAACATGATATATAAATAGATAAATAAAAAATAAAAATAAAGCAAGATATATTCTATATATATATATAATATTATATATATACATAGATATATTATATATATATATAGTAGAGATACCCTACCTTCTTCATGTCTTCGTATTCGATGAATAGAATGTTTGCTTCCTCTCCTGACATCCAGTTAACTCGGTTATGTTTCCAGTACGCGCCGCTAGGAAACTAAAAAACGCGGGTCAAAACATTGCTCCAAGCATGAATTGATATCAACAGTTATACTACAAAGACAATACACTCGAGCAGCACTCGCGACACCGAATGTGGCAAGTTAGAAGCCATACGCACACTCAACGCCCACATGCACGGCGCGCACGTAAAGCACGCCACGCATCTCAGGCATCTACTGATGACTGATCCTCACTTTGTCTCCCAAGAAAGAGGCATTCCCCATTGCTTCAAAGACAGTTTCTCTACTTTCTGAGATTTTAGCATCTTTGCGAAGAAGTAGGAAGCGACACAAAATTGTCTTTTTCGAATGCGCGAAAACGTACACATCTAAGATATACTAAGGCTAATAGCAGACTAACTCGCGCATAAGCCTTCGCGTATGGGTAATTAATTGGCGTGTTCCTTACATTGGTAAATATGTGAAACATATCTTTAATTTATTATATATATATGAATATATAATCATAATATATATTCATATATACAGTGTTTATTACCGTGTGAACCGGTGTTAACACACAGTGTTTAATTCGCATTTGATATATATATATTAAATACATAGGCCATTAATTATATAGTACAGCACTTGCCACTTTTTATCTTATTGTTTGCGGCATGAAGACTGTAAGAAGGAAGGTGGATCTTGATTAAACGCTCGGTGACGGCACGGTGTATGCGGCGTCCTTCCATTCGAACGTGAATCCACGCAGGGAAACCTCTCTTCGAGATTTTCTCGTCGCCTTCATTGTAGTTGTTTCATGATAGAATACAATTAGTCTGTGTCCAGTTGTTCTGTATAGTGCCCCCACGGCCACGAGAAAAAATGTAAACGACTTACAACTATCCTAGCAGAGGTAATCAAGTTTACAAATGTTCTTTATGCTATAATAAAACAATAATTACCAAAGTACAAAATTTTGGTATAAATGAATGAAATAGTATTTAGGCGATTCATATAACAACATTACATTATTTGAATGATAAGTGTTGACTCACGTGCAGAGGAAACATGAGGAGTAAGAAAATATTCGCAGTTAGGGTTTGCTTCGACAATCATAGATAGGCGCATGACACAAAGACTATCGCGCAGATGTTTTGCTCGATATTGTGGGATGGAGAGCGGCCATCAATATAACCATAACATATATATATAATATAGGGTATCAATAGTATATGATAGTAGGACATCGCGGTAGTGGAGGGCATTTGTCCTGCATTGTAGCTAAACTGTCATCTTCTCGTGGGTATTTGACGTAACATTTGAACATGATTTAGCGAAATGCTGAGTTGAGCCAAATCATCATGGTGGGACAAAACTCACGCCGACTTTTTGAAGTCGACGCTACGAATAGTGTCGTCCTTGTCTTCACTTGGAAATAATCAGCCGTTTTTGTTGTAGTGATCGAATCGCTGACATTTGGAAGATGTAGCCGGCTAACTCTTGGTATGTTGGCACCTTGCCAAAAGTACATTGTTATTCACAATTCTTATTATTATTCTCTGTTTGCCGCCGACTTTTCTTGGCATGCACTCTCCTGCTTAGCTATAGGACCGTACCGGTTCTGTATTATTGAATTATATTACATGCCAAGACTATTAATCTAGCCTAGAGGGATCCGTCACGATATGGCATTCGTAGGATGCATGCGCTTACGCAGGTAGCCTACGCGCCCAACGACCTATTTATGACGCTGTCCTCATAATTTAGCCTTTCCCTATATCTCGCACAGGAGCTCTTATCCGCCCAACGCGGGGTCATGCTCATGATAGCACACGGGTGATGGCGATGTGGTTAACTGAGATGAGCAAGCACCGAGGTGGATTCTTACCTCTATCGCATTTTCATTGCACAACTGCAGTGATCTGTAATAGTTCGCCCAGAGAAAATACAGGAACATGAGTATTTCATAGCAATACATAAATCATATACCACATGCTTATACGAATCGCATGGCACAGAGGCGAAGACCGCGTTGGAGAGTAGACCTACTGTGCGGTGTGGTGTGATCGTGTGTCGTGTGTTGTGTGTGTGTGGGTGTGTGTGGCGTGTGTGTGTGTGTGTGTGTGTGTGTGCGTGTGGTGATGTCCTTAAGCGGCAGCGTATTAAGCGTATTCCTGTATTTCTGTACTTTATCCAGACGTTTATTAGTTTGTATCTCCAGCAATTTTGGTGTCTCGACTGACGGGTTCATGAGAGCCATCGCTTAGTGGGTCCGTATGTCTTATTCTAAAAGATCACGAGTCATTCTGTCTGAGCGTGTGTGGTCAGTCTGACGCCGCTCACACCCATCATCCCCTCACGCAACGTGGCTCAGCATCCCAGCATCCACACAAACGTTGGCCTCAGCAATCGCCAACATGCCTCACACAAAACGTGGCCTCGCATCCCGCATCTCACACAAACGTGGCTCAGCATCCCAGCACTTACCGACCAAACGTGGCGCCAGCATGCCCACATCCTCACAGCAAACGTGGTTTCAGCATCTCAGCATCCACACCAAATCGTCGGCGCAGCATCCCACATCCTCACAGCGTAACGTGCTCAGCATCCACACATTGTCGCATAGCTCAAGCACCCGACATGATCAGCTCGAATCTCCTCTCTCCCTCGCTCTCTCGCTTTCGCTCGCCCCTTTTCTCTCCGCGCTCTCTCTCTCCCCCCACAATCTCTCTTTCTCATCTTTCCTTCTCTGTCATCTTTTCTCTCACGGGGCCATATCTCGATTGGAAAGCACACCTCGGTGTGAGTCGAGCGCTGGTAAAACAGCGGCTTAGCCGAGTAGTCCAACATTTCTACCAGACTTGTAGAAGTTTGTTCACAGGTCCGGAAACGAACAGTCATCAAACAACGTAACGAAGTGGTGATCACTGCGCAGCATAATAAAGTCCACGCTAGGTTGCCTATAAATCCATTATTTACATAACAATTTACCGGGCACGATGCGCAACACTCGCACGTACGCACGCACGAGCTCTCACTCACACCCGCATACAAGCACGCACGCACACGCAAACACCCACAGCCCGACACACGTGCGCAAGCACACACAGATGTAATACCGGTAGTTACAGACTGCACCTCCTTTTAGATAACCCGACGTCACCGAATTAGCCTCGTAAGTTATGACGGTGTCTCGAGTAAGCTCTAGTGACCGCGCGTGCCCTGCTTAATGGGATTATACATAGTTTAAGAGGTAGACGCATTAAGAGAGTAACTGAGAAACGATATCACGTTGTTTGTTTTGTTGTCAAATATGTGGCCTGATAGACGTTTAGAAGAGCGTGTTAGAATACACCCACCGTAACACTTATACGCATCACGTGTACGCAAGCAGCCTTTCGCTACACAGATACAGCACACACGCGCGCAGCACACACACTCCAACACCACACACACACACAGCACACACACACACACACACACACGCACCGGTGCGACATAGTAAAACAACTGTACGCTTTTGTAGAAATCACTGATATATTATATATCACATTTATTATTCCCTATAACCGTTTAATACCAATTTTGTCACGCTTGCTCTCAACGTGCACGACTAACTACGCACCTAGTACGCTGCAACAGGGCACTAAAACGGCCTCATCACGCGGCCTGCAATATCAGTAGCGCGAATATGAACATAATGCTTGTTCTCATATATTCTCGCGTCTAGCAAAAGTTGTGGTGGGGCCAAGTTCGCCAGCTGTCAGAAATGTTGTGTTAATATTATAAGGTTTGACACGCGGATGTGCGTACGTGGTCGCACTTTTATGTAACCGTGGGCGAAATATATACGTCGAGCCCAACGGCAGAAGCAAGCAGCGCGTGCGTGCAGTGCGTGCGTGCCTACAGTGCGTGCGTGCGTACATGGCGCGCGCGTGTGTGTAGTCGCTCCTATCTAGCGGAATGCGAAAGAGGGAGTGTGAGGAGGACAAGTGCAGGCTAGAAAACGGTGTCTTAATTGTGGCTAGTGGAGCATGTGTTATTGCATCTTGCGCCCTTCCACGTATAAATATAATGGAGGCATCAATTATGATAAGATCATCAGTTATACTAAACATTCATTGCAGTTGGGGGCGACTGAGGTAAAATATTTTTGAACTACAATTGCAAACAAGATGATTTAAATGAAACATCTCCTTCCATTTAGGTGACGATTGCATTGAAGTGAACAAATCGTAGGATCAACATTAGTAAATGATCGACGAATTAAAGACTCCGTTTCACTAGATGAAGCTAAGAATTGCCGCAACCTTTCCCAACGCTAGCTCTTAACTCGCTCTTCGTGTACAGACGCTTTGCACGCGCTACAACCTAGCTCCAAGCGCCTCGAACATACTTGTTGCGATCATACATCATCATTCCGATTTCACTGTAACAATTCGATTTCAGGAAGTCCTAGATAATGAAGACGCTCGAGTTATGAATAAGACGCGACCCTTCTGCCACCCCGTGCGTCGTATACAGTCGTTTTCTAAACAACTTATTGCGAGTTCCAAGCGTCTCTACTATTCTTGACGCTGGTATGTTGTCGTCAGGTGTATAGATGCCGATCTCAGATCCATCCGGAAGGGCCATTAACACCTGCCTCATCAGCTGCCTCTGTACCTGCTATGTTTCCCCGTAGAGTGGGAAGATGCTGTAACTCACGTCTCCAGTCATGTTGATGGCAACGACATAACCTGTTACCTTGCTTTCTGCATCTGTCGCTACAAACGTCAGCTTCTTATAAGCCCGTAAACAGGGACGCAGATAGTCTCCGCGGTCGTGCCCAGCGATGGTCCTGTCGTAGTCGAGTACAGCTTGCAGCATCTCCTCGCTGTATGGACTCAGTATGATATTGGCTTCATCTCCCAGCTTCAGGTATGCTGCGAGCTTGGCGTGATTGACGGTGTAGTAACGGTAGATAATGGCGAACGACTCCGTCGTAAATCCAATCCAATCGCAAGCACACAAACACGCACACACAGACACACACACGCGCGCGCGCACATGCACACACACGCACCGGTGCGACATAGTAAAACAACTGTACGCTTTTGTAGAGAATCCGAAAAAATCACGGATATATTATATATCACATTCATTATTCCCTATAACAGTTTGATACCAATCTTGTCACGCTTGCATCAACGTGCACGACTAACTACGACCTATGTACGCTGCAACCGGGCACTTATAACGGCCTCATCCACGCGGCTGCAATACCATAGCGCCAATTATGAACATAATGCTGGTTCTCATATATTTCTCGTGTCTAGCAAAAGTTGTGGTGGGGGCCAAGTTCCGCCAGCTGTCAGAAATGTTGTGTTAATATTAGAAGGTTCGACACGGGATGTGCCTACGTGGTCGCACTTTTATGTAACGTGGCGAAATATATACGTCGAGCCCAACGGTAGAAGCAGCAGCAGCGCGTGCGTGCGTGCGTGCGTGCGTACGTGCGTGCGTGCGTACATGCGCGCGCGTGTGTGTAGTCGCTCCTATCTAGCGGAATGCGAAAGAGGGAGTGTGAGGGAGGACAAGTGCAGGCTAAGAAAACGGTGTCTTAATTGTGGCTAGTGGAGCATGTGTTATTGCATCTTGCGCCCCTTCCATCGATATAAAAGTATAATGGAGCATCAATTATGAATAAGATCATCAGTTATACTAAACATCATTCAGTTGGGGGGCGACTGAGGTAAAAATATTTTTGAACTACAATTGCAAACAAGATGATTTAAATGAAACATCTCCTTCCATTTAGGGGACGATTGATTGAAGGTGGAACAAATCGTAGGATCAACATTAGTACAATGATCGACGAATTAAAGACTCGGTTTTCACTAGATGAAGCTAAGAATTGCCGCAACCTTTCCCAACGCTAGCCTTAACTCGCTCTTCGTGTACAGACGCTTTGCACGCGCTACAAACCTAGCTCCAAGCGCCTCGAACATACTTGTTGCGATCATAACATCATCATTCCGATTTTCACTGTAACAATTCGATTTCAAGGAAGTCCTAGATAATGAAGACGCTCGAGTTATGAATAGACGCGACCTTTCCCAACGGTAACTTCACCTCGTGCTTCGTATACAGTCGCTTTCTAAACAACTTATTGCGAGTTCCAAGCGCCTCTACTATTCTTGACGCTGGTATGTTGTCGTCAGGTGTATAGATGCCGATCACAGATCCATCCGGAAGGGCCATTAACACCTGCCTCATCAGCTGCCTCTGTACCTGCTCTGTGTCCCCGTAGAGTGGAAGAATGCCGTAACTCACGTCTCCAGTCATGTTGATGGCAACGACATAACTTAACTTCGATAGGCCTCAACTTCGCCTCACCACACCCAGCTGTTCTACCCTGCCTCAACTTCGCCTCACCACACCCAGCTGTTCTACCCTGCCTCAACTTCGCTTCACCACACCCAGCTGTTCTACCCTGCCTCAACTTCGCCTCACCACACCCAGCTGTTCTACCCTGCCTCAACTTCGCCTCACCACACTCAGCTGTTCTACCCTGCCTCAACTTCGCCTCACCACACCCAGCTGTTCTACCCTGCCTCAACTTCGCCTCACCACACTCAGCTGTTCTACCCTGCCTCAACTTCGCCTCACCACACCCAGCTGTTCTACCCTGCCTCAACTTCGCCTCACCACACTCAGCTGTTCTACCCTGCCTCCACTTCGCGTCACCCAACTCGCTCACACCACTTAGCTGTTAACCGCTGCTCACTTCGCCTCACCACACTTAGCTGTTATACCCTGCCTCAACTTCGCCTCACCACACTCAGCTGCTCTACCCTGCCTCAACTTCGCCTCACCACACTTAGCTGTTCTACCCTTCCCCAATCGCGCCTCGCCACTCTAACTCGCGCCTAGTTACTCTCAGCTCTTCTATGCCCTTGCCACGCATGTATTGAAGAACACCTTGGGCCCGACGGTGGGCGCGGCCTCGTGTTTTCCCATGGCGAATTGCGGCCTCTCCGACCACCTTCCGGGCTTTGTCGGCAAGATCAGGTGAACGTCGTGCAGAGTGAAGTCGTTTCTCCTCCCGCCGACTCGCGGCTTCCAGAACTGGATCGTCTGCTTGTTCGCCAACCTCTCCGCCGCCAGGAGGCGAATCTCGCTCGTCTCGTCCGTGTTAACTCCCGTGTAATCGACGAGGGCGCTGTAGTCAATATAGTGATTTTAGAAACCCTTGTCGCGCATTAAAGGGAATATTGGGAAACTTATCACTTACCCTATTTCTATATGAATAGAAATTCGCGCTCATGTAAGCGTAAGTGCCAGCGCACACAAACACGCACACGCACATACATACACGCACACGCACGCACGCACTTTAATATATTGCGAATATTGTATTATAATATATATTAATAGAACATGCAGGAATACACATGTATCAGCATTTTTATATGTACCATAGCGTATTATTTGCTATTAGATATTTCGCTTATTAGATAATATTATGTACATGTACTATTGCTTTTTTAAATTAGGCGTTATTTAACGGAAATTTGGAATTGTATTTGCAGCCGCAGACAGATGTCGCTATTGGCTGGATAAACGAGGCTGGCCAGGTCCGAATGTTTGACGGGTATGTTTCTTAACTTCACCCGCGCTATCGAAAATAAACAGCTACAATATTGATTAGCAAACGTGTGTGGGTAAGCGTATGTGCATTCGTGTGCGTGCGTGCGTGCGTGCGTGCGTGCGTGATGTATGTACCACAGAACACGCCGGAGCAGGGTTCCAGATTGTGAACTGAATTAAAGCTGTGGCCATACAAGTAAAGTGAAGTGCAGAACTAGTTCTCAGCATGCAAAGCTGAGAATATGCGATTTCATATATTTATACGACGAACGTCTTACCTATGTCATAGTATTACTAGTTTGTGTATACTTTGCACGAGAACTTTATTAATTTAAACTATATGCATGTAACTTACCATTCGCCGATTTTGCGAGAATCCGATGGCAACCCATGCATCTGTTCTGCCCACAGTTACGGTAAAGACGACTCCATCTGAAGATGGATCGTACTGCCATACAACCCTGTAGGTGGCGCCATCATTCGTCTCCCAGCCTCCCTCACAGGTGGACGCTGCCAATGAATAAAAACCAATCCGTTACATATTTAATGCCAAAAATATGTCACTACTATAGTCAGGTATGTCTCACATTTATCGAAGTCGTTCTCTATCCAGTGAGATACGTACCGGTAGACGGTGGTAGAGGCGGGGAAACCGCGGCGACGGCACCCCGCCGGTGGTCGCAGTTACTGAAGTCGACGCGTGGCCCTATCGTCGGCGTGCCGTCATGTTTCAGTATGGCTCCCGGGTCGAGGTAAAACCCGGGTTTAGTCGGGAACACGAGGTAAACGTTGTTGAGCGACACGTCATCGGTTCCTCCCAGACGCGGCTTGGAAAACACCATCGTCATCTTGTTACCGATCTTCGCGAACTTCGACAGGATGACGTCATTAGTTCCGCGATTGTTTTCGTCGTTCGATGGAGGGGCATAGGCAGATAGAAACCTGCGGGCAAAAAAATGCATGTCTGCTATGCATATTCGATCAATCCGAGTGATAGCACAACGGGATGCAAAATAGATGGGTGGATTGATACATAAACGGACGGACTGATATCAGTAGATTAATAGATGCGAATTACAAGGAAAACTCTCGAAAGATGGATAAGAAGAACTCGATGCATATAGATCAACTTTTACCCATCAAAGTATCGTGGCTGATTGTTGCTGATCCAACCATAGACAACGTCCGTGTTTGGCTATAACAGAAAAGCTTGGTCAAACGCAGTACACTATATGACTATATTCCGTTAATACTGTTAATACCTATAAATGCCGATTTCAAATCATAAACTCTATAAACTGGAAACTCTAAAATGCCTCTTTGCGGACACGAAATTGGTCCTTAAATTGTCACGATCGCGTGGCTAGTCAGGGTTTCTAATGAAGGGCACACGCGTAGTTGTCAGACATCGTTACCATCCTCCTGTTGGAGGAGAAGCCGATGGCGATCCATCGCTGGTCGTCGACAGGCAGCTGTGAGATCGAGAACAACACTCTGTCAGTCGCAGGATCGTACTGCCACGATGCCTCGTAACCAGACCCGTCATCGGCGCGCCATGACCCGCGACAGTTCTGCCCTGAAGTAGTTAAACCCACCCAATTTATCATGTACCTAAAATTCGTCGTCGTCCTTGCTCTTTTTTTTTCTTTTTTTTTTTTTTCTTCTTCTTCTTTTTCCCCTTTTTCTTCTTCGTCTTATTATTATTACTGCTATTATTATTATTATTATTATTATTATTATTATTATTATTATTGCTGCTGCTGTATTATTACTATTATTATTATTATTATTATTATTATTATTATTATTATTATTATTTTGTTTTATGGTAGGCCTATGGTATTCAGATTCGCATTTGCCTGATAAACTTTGTGAAAATACTAAATAATGAACGTTAGCATAATATTATAATGAACAACGCTAGGTTGCGTGCCAAACGACAGATTATACATAGTTCCTTTAATATGCCATCATTTTCACATGGCTGTAGCCGTAGTAGCCGTGATGCGCGCTTGCGCGTTGTTTTGCTCTCTCGTGAATATTTTGCATCACGCATTTACTGGCTCTGTCAACGTTGTATATGCCAAACCTGCTTATTTAAAGATCGTTAAACAGTCGAGGCTATAACACATTTCAGTTACCCTCTGCGCCGATATCTCGGCAGGAAAGTACCCAAAACCTTTCCTGTTCTCTGCCAATGCCTTTCCTCTATTCCATAGCATGCAGGACGAGGGAAAATACCGCTAGCTAGTTCTAGCTTCCACTTATGTCGCGTTTTAAAACTCTTGCTAGTCACTATTAAGTTTACAGTACCCTTGCATCGTTCCTATGAGAATCGTAAGGACATTTATTCTTAGCAGCGCACTGACAGAAAGACATCAAATGCCATTTATCTCTGTACGTCTCTTCCCACTCAATTACGCTCAAAGTCATCTTCTCCAATGAGCCGCATGTCAAATAGATTATTTCTCCCCAAAGCCGACATGCTGTAATGGTAATTACACGATGTACGAGCAGATTCTGACCTTGGAATATTTCGGCGGACGTTTTGCGAATGTCCTGTCGAACATTCGCGACATGCGGACATCTTGCTGCGACAAGCAGAACAGCTTGCGTAGCGATCGTAAATAATTCGCACGACCTTGGCAATATCAGAAATGCGGTCGCTGTGCAGTAGACGTGACGTTGTGTTCGCTATACCAGCTCGGGCGACCATTGACAATTTAGCTAGTGGATAATGTGCATGTAAGCGCATTATTATAGGGTTATATTACCTGTACATCATATGCGAAAATATAATGTTATATTTACATATCAAGAGTAGATAATAACACAGTGTTATTATCTACTCTTGTTACATATACATACATTTTTACATATATAGTATGTTATATGTACTATACGAGAAATATCACTAAATTTACGAAATTATAACTCAGTAATTATGAGGAATCAAGGTTGAATACTAGATATATACTATATATACAAATTCAGACGAACCCTTTGAGGCAACTGATTATTTTATTCGAAAACTATTATATTTTACTAGAAATCGCAGCAAGTAGCAGCTCTCCAATGTGTGTGTACATGTTGCTAGCCTGCGAGCGGTGAGTTATGAAGGTAGGAAGGTCGGGCGAGACCCACATATACTCGATTAGAAACGACGATGGCGCTCTCTAGCAATGGAAGAGATTCGCTTGACTGATTAAGCTCGTATTTGCATCGTCTCTCATCACATACGTTGTTATCGATGGACGAGTACTATTAATTAGAATAACGTGGGGGGAATTAGGACACGTTTTTAGTTCTCTGTTTCGATTATAAGGAGTGTAGGCTTAATAGCTGTCCGTGAGTGTCTCAGTGAACCACAGTCTCAAGAGTAAATCTACTCACAGGGCCCGCCATGATTACTTACATGGGACCAGGATCTATCTGGACTTCTACTTTGCATATTAGCCGGATAATTTATGACCCGGCCGGTTGAAGTCATTCATGTCTATAATCTGTATTCGATCACGTAGCCATAATATAACAATTACATAACGTAACTGCCCACAGGCACTTGGGCCGTTTCAATAATAAAATGATGGTTAATAAATACAACGCACGCGCGCACGCACCTAGAGCTCTAACCTACTGTGTATTTGTGCATACACAATGCACATTTTATTATTGAAACGGCCCAAGTGCCTGTGTAACTGCCATCACCATCTATAGGCCTACAGCTATACGAATTAGCGACGTGATGTTGCAGTTTATTTATTTTGTTCATTTTTGTGTGTGATTAAATTATCGTCTTGTTCCCATCGCTGCTAAGATAGTATAGACTAGCCACTGCTTCCCTGCATCGCATGCTGCTCTGCGTAGTCCTCTCCAGCACATTTTGTCCCGTTCTTGTTGACTTGACATCTGCCTCTATCTCCAGCTTTACTCTAGCATTCCTCGCAATGACTATTCGGTTAGAGATTAGTTGGTGCATGTTAATGGAGCTTGAAGAGCGCAGGAAATTGCATATCCATTACCATCTTTTTCTCCATTTTCCTTTTCAGTGGAACTTAGTTAATGCACTCTGAAAGGTTTATGTTGCTGACCCTGTATGTGATGGATACCTCTCAGGCACTTGCTGATGTCGATTAGTGGTGCTGTTGTTATTGGTTTGTTTTCTTCGTGGTTTCTGACCTGTGAGAGCCAATAGTTTGATGATCGAATTTAAAAGGTAAAACTTTTTTTACTTTGTCTTGACACCTGCTGTTGACTGTGTTGGAGTGGGCAGCCAAGTCATCGCCAAGGAAGACGGTCATTATAAGGACCACTCAACACATGAACAAGATACCGTAATGCACGCATTGGGATTTGTATGGCTCCATGCATTAAGCGCGGCAGTATATGTATACATGCATGTAATTGAATACATTTTCTATGTATATTCAATATACTATGTATTATTTCATCGTTACTTATTTAGTATATGCGCGTTATGGATGTCCAGATCGTCAACCGATTGCGCAGCAACCACGTAGCCTTTCGTATTTTTTCATCCAGCCGCCGTTGTACTTGCGCGTTGTGTAGGTGCGTTGTGCGCATGTGCGTAGTTACGTGCGTGCGTGCGCGCGCGTGCGTGCGTGCTGCAGTGCGTGCGCTGCAGTGGCGTGAGTCCCAAATTAAAACAACAAAACGAAGCATTTAGGCTACTCAAATTCGTGGGTTAAGNATTCATCTTACTTTATTAGTATATTGCGCGTATATGGAGTGTCAGATCGTCAACGATTGCGCACGCAGCCACGTAGCTACGTATTTTTTCATCAGCGCGCGTGTGTACTTGCGTCGTGTGTAGGTGCGTGTGCGCATGTGTAGTTACGTGCGTGCGTGCGCGCGTGCGTGCGTGGTGCGTGCGTGTGTGCGTGCGTGAGGCGTGATGTACTTCAAATAAAACAGCAAAACGAATGCATTTAGGCTACCAAATTCGTTGGGTAGTGATATCAAATAACATTGTTTGTCTCTATCGGCTTTTATTCAATTATAGACGTTATCACATTTCAGTCATGTGCTATACATTTTTTACCGCATAACTGCATGGGTGGTCTTTCTAAAACGTTATCAAAAGCAAGAAGTTTAGAACAGAAAATAAAGGTACGTGCGGGCCATAGCAGTATTCCACTTAAATCACCATCATCTAATGATATCTTTTGCACTTATTTTTATTCAAGCGAGAAAATAATTATTTGCGTGCTTTTGCAAAACATGGCTTGTTATTCATTGCTACCGCATTCGATTTATCTACGCTACTGCGCGCTATATTACGAGATACTACTAATGTTCAAAAGTAGACTTCAAAAATTACATTTAAAATAAACGAAAGTGTGTTCTCCGCGG
>NW_014580575.1:1303-2429 GCF_000485595.1 Priapulus caudatus
CTCTCTCTCTCTCTCGCTCTGTTCCTCTCTCTCTCTCTCGCTCTCTCTCTCTCTCGCCCTCTCTTTCCCTCCTTTTCTCACTCCCTCCCTCTCTCCCTCCCTCCCTCTCTCTCTTCCTCTCTCCATCTCTCTCTCCCTCTCCCCCTCTCTAAGTCTCTCACCCTTCACGCAGCAATCTATCTGCTCGGAGATGGCCGAGGAGTTCCGCTTCGCGATCCGTTGCTATGGCAGCCAGCAGCGTCCGGCGTTGAAGCGTCAGTGCTCCCGCTGCGCTCCCTCCAACACGTACGTTCCTGCAGCGGGAGGCGACCATGGATTCTCCGACCACCCTAACGGCATGATGGCACTACAAATGGTAGAACTCCGCAAGTCCCCCGTCATCTTCGACTCGTCGACGGACTGAGGAGGGCCGGCGGGGGTCGTGGGAGGTGGGGAAGGAGGGGGCCGGCGGGGATGGTGGGAATCGAGGGAGGAGGGGGAGAGCAGGTGGGGATGGTGGGAATCGAGGGAGGAGGGGGAGAGCAGGTGGGGATGGTGGGAATCGAGGGAGGAGGGGGAGAGCAGGTGGGGATGATGGGAAGCAAGGATGGAAGGAGAGACCTGGCGGGGATGGCAGAAAGTAGGGGAGAGCGTAAGGGAGTAAGGGAGCAGAGAGGAAGTTACAGGAAGCGAGGGAAGAGGAAAGGAGAAAGCCGGTGAAGAATGACGGGAAGCGAAGGAGTAGAAGAAGGAGGCGGAGGGAACAGACCCCCCCCATGAGGATGAGAAACTGACCCCCCCTCAGCAAGCGACCATGCGAGAGTATGGGGGAGATGCGAATGATCCATAGAGCTTCCAGTAGTAGTCAGCGAGGCACTCAGAGAAACATCGTTAATAGCTGCGGTTCATAGTGAGTTTAACATGCAGTGAGTTTTACACGCGACGTTTCTGTTCGAAAGTCGTGATGTTTAATTAGATGCGCATTTCTGACAACGGGCTCCAGAACCATTCATGGTTCGCGTGAGTAGTAGATACACGACTCACGCATATACAGGAACGCGCAAATACATACATACACACAAACACAGACACAGACACAGACACGCACGCACGCACGCACGCACACACACACACACACACACACGCA
>NW_014580575.1:3168-4476 GCF_000485595.1 Priapulus caudatus
ATGCGTATGTGCGTACGTGTATGTACGTGTATGTACGTGTATGCGTGTGTGTACGTGTATGTACGTGTGTGCGTGTATGTACGTGTGTGCGTGTATGTACGTGTATGTACGTGTATGCGTGTACATGCGTATGTGCGTACGTGTATGTACGTGTATGTACGTGTATGCGTGTGTGTACGTGTATGTACGTGTGTGCGTGTATGTACGTGTGTGCGTGTATGTACGTGTATGTACGTGTATGCGTGTACATGCGTATGTGCGTACGTGTATGTACGTGTATGTACGTGTATGCGTGTGTATGCGTGTGTGTGTACGTGTATGTACGTGTGTGCGTGTATACGTGTATATGTGTCTGCGTGTATGTACGTGTATACGTGTACATGCGTGTGTGCGTGTATGTACGTGTATGCGTGTGTGTGCGTACGTGTATGTACGTGTATGTACGTGTATGCGTGTACAAGCGTGTGTTCGTGTATGCACGTGTATGTATACAGCAGAAACGTCGTTGATAATCCGGGTCAAGTCTTTAAATTCTTCCTTCGTACATATAGTTAGAGTTAGAATCAGGTGGCTACTTAAACTTCTAGCTATTCTCTACTAACTTACATTTTCTCACAGCATGATGGTAGACCGTATGTATGTATGTATCTCTCGTCTCTACTGTCTTTAGCATGAACTAGAGATCGGACTGGGATTGGGTTTAGGGTTAGGATTAGGGTTTAGCGTTACTATTGGTGGACATGACATGCTATACGCACGCAAATAAAGATGAGAAAAGAAGTGCATACATACTCTTCGTGACGTCATAGCAGATATATTCGTCACGCACACGCGTGTGCTATGCCGCACGATCTCGTGACGTCACACACACGTGTTATACGGCACGAGCTGATGACGTCACACACTCACGTGATCTCACGTCTGCTATAGATTTCTTTTCGTCTGCCACATCATCATCATCATCGTCATCATCGTCATCATCATCATCATCATCATCATCATCATCGTCATCATCATCATCATCATCATCATCGTCATCATCATCATCATCATTATTACTGATGTTGTCACTCGGCATGTGTATCTTTAATGTATTCGTATCTCTAGATAACAAGGTTTGCATCAAATGTACAGCTGTTATTATAGAGCATTGATATAATGTAATTATATGATATATTATTACCGGAAAACCATGTCCATGTCTATGTCTATGTCTCGTTATTTTTAAACTCTCTGGTTGTGCAGTGATATTGTTATACATAAGAGAGAGAAAGAAAGAGAGAGAGAGAGAGAGAGAGAGAGAGAGAG
>NW_014580575.1:5260-7350 GCF_000485595.1 Priapulus caudatus
TAGAAGTGGCAGGGGTAGAACGAGAGACTAACGTGGCGCCCTCTAGAGGTAAGCAGGAGCTGGTCATGGTGCAACTCACACGTATGTCTGTATAATAACTACGCGGTGCAAGTCGGTGTTTGATACATGTATGTGTGAACGCGGAACTGTCGGCTGTGCATCCCAACTGAAAATATACAGAATTTAATCAATTATAAATGTAACACGTCGTTGTCTTTGTCCGAATACGCGCACGACTTCTCGCCAAAGCTGTCTACATCATTTGTTCGCGATTTGTTTACCGCTGATGATCATAACTCCATGTGTCGCATGCTCCTGTGTTATCAGCATTCTATGTACAACTCTATCATCTTGCTTGTATGGTATGTGTTGTCCGCACATGAATGTTTGATCCCGACCGCGAAAGTATGTGAACTAACGAGAACCTAACTAACACAGCTGACAAATACACTTAAGATTAGGATTTCAAGTACACAAATTCTTATTTATTTTACAAAAAACGTTATTTAACAAAAATTCGGATTAAATACATTGAACAACAAATCGTCTTGTTATTATACCAACAAAATTACTAATAATGAAATTAATATTTCGTATTTTGGTTTTGTTATTTATAATTTTATCATCATGTAGCCAGAAATTTCAGCTAGAATATTATGCCAGAAATTCTACTCCATTGTAAGCTAATTAAAACGTAGCTGTAGGAGTAGTTATACGTAGGAATAGACGCTCCAAATACCTTGGCCAGCGGCAACACAACGGACGCGGTGTCGCCAAAGGCTGGCTGCTTTTAAGTTAAAACTAAGCTAGAAGTTGTAACAACATAAAGGAATTAGTCGCAGGGAAAAGGCTTTTACGGGCCCAACCGGTCGTAAGACTTAGAGAAGGAAATATCGGTATAATTGGCGGAAGACGCGTGCACGAGGATAAATAGGGTTCGCATGCTCATGTCCGGGCAGAGAAATCTAGGCACGATCCGTCACGCGCCTGTGTGAGCCCGCTCCGCGTTTACTGTTATCCGTGTGGATCAGGTTAACGTAAATCACACTTGCATCACAGAGCTTCACAATCGCACGTCCTTCACAGAGTTTAAAATTGCTACCATTAAATAATATTTATATTAATATACAATATATACATTTGTACATGGAATATACAATTATCATAATTATAAGCTGACAAAAAAAATTTCCGGGCAACCACACCGAGACACGATCCTCTGATCTGCGTCTCGGGGGTTAAAAGCCCGTGGAGGCAGCCCGCGGTTCCGCACGCGGACGCTACCAACCGAGCCAGCTAGGCAAGCGGCGAGATTCTAAGATAGCATGCAGGTAACCAAACCAACAAGCCTAGGCACCCGACTCAACGAAGCCACAGCGACCATGATAGACTGGAACGACGTTCACGAATCAGACAAGCTCGTAGGTATATAGGCGAACATATAACGATTTGGCTACACAAACGCGGAAGTCCACGGAGCAGCACCTAGACTGTATGCATCCGACTACTTCCGAAAAATTCGCATCATCGAGCATTTATGATTATTTTGCAATTTATTATTAAATCGATATATAGATAGGTGCAGATATAGAAAGAGATGGGTACATAGAGCAAAAGGGAGGGGTACATAGAGTAAGAAAGAGAGGTACAGAGAGAGAGAGAGAAAGAGAGAGAGAGAGAGAGGGTAGATCGAGAGAGGAGGGTAGATCGAAAGAGGGGGTAGAGAGAGAGGTGGTAGAGAGAGAGAGGGTAGAGAGAGAGAGAGGGGTAGCAAGAGAGGTGGTAGAGAGAGAGAGAGAGAGAGGTAGAGAGAGAGGGGAGAGAGAGAGAGAGGGGTAGAGAGTAGAGAGAGAGAGAGAGAGAGAGAGAGAGAGAAAGAGAGAGAGAAGATCGAGAGAGGAGGGGAGATCGAAAGAGGGGGTAGAGAGAGAGGTGGGAGAGAGAGAGAGGTAGAGAGAGAGAGAGGGGTAGCGAGAAAGGTGGTAGAGAGAGAGAGAGAGAGGGGTAGAGAGAGAGGTGAGAGAGAGAGAGAGGGGTAGAGAGTAGAGAGAGAGAGAGAGAGAGAAAGAGAGAGAGAGAGAGAGAGAGAG
>NW_014580575.1:7360-16073 GCF_000485595.1 Priapulus caudatus
TGACTTACACAGCCCGAGAATGTGGAGGAGGACGGAGATAGGTACAGCGCACTAGGGCGTGATGTAGACGAAGAGAGAGAGAGGAGAGGTGCAGAGGAGATCGTTCTGAGGATCGTAGAGACGGTAAGACAATAATCAGAGGCGAACTCTAGTCACGATGGATCTTTATTCCGAACTGCCACCACTGATAAGTCAGTTAAGAACGCGGCAGCAGGTGCTCTCACTAGGGCAGCGTGATCGGATTTCAATGCCTAGATTCTCTGCTCCCGGAGCATGAGTCATTGGCGAACGCCGTATTATTCCTCCGTGCACATAGCGCTTTCCGCCAATTATACCTATTTCCTTCTGCTTACGAACCGTTGGGCCGTAAAAGCCGTTTCCCTAGTGACAATTCCTTTTATGTGTTAGCAGACTTCTATGTTTAAGCTAAAGTACACTGGGGGCGGACTGTCCACTGGATACACCCGGGATGGGGCCGGATTCCCCTGGACGCGGTAAAATTTAATAATCGTGGCGGAACCGGGTGTAAAATAACGAGACGGTCCAGAAAAAAAGCATCATCGGCCGACGATCGTGCGGACGCAGCAGGAAGCATCCGACGGATGAACACGGAAACGCACTACGAATGAACCCTCCCCGGACACAGCACGGCAGCGCAGCGGACGGCATGCCAGGATTGAGTCACCGCGGGCCGCGCGCCGGACCGCCCTCCGGACCGGCCACGGACGCTCCACGATGAACGCGTAACGGACCGCCCCGGAATCCCCGGACCAGAAGCATTTTGGCTATAAGTACACAAACAGTATGTATGCATGTATGCACATCGTATTGTATGCATGGTAATGTAAATGCATGTATGTATGTATGCATTGTATGTATGCATGTATGTATGTATTGCATGTATGTGTATGCATGTATGTAATGCATGTATGTATGCATGTATGTATGTTAATGTATGTATGCATGTATGCTTATGTATGTATGCAATGTATTGCATGTATGTATGCATGTATGTATGGCGATGGTAATGATATGCAATGTAGTGTATGCATGTATGTATGCCATGTATGTATTTATATGCCATGTAATGTATGCTGTTATGTATAGTATGTAATGTATGTTATTAATGTAATAGTATGGTATGTATTTAGTGTTATGTATGTATGTATTATGTATGTATGTATGTATGTATGTCATGTATGTGATGCATGTATGTATCAGTCGCTTGTGTTTTGAAAAAATGCCAGGCGAGTGAAAAATCACATCACCTTGCTTCCGGTACATGCCGAGAGTGCCCGCGAGGTCACAGAGAGCAAGACTAGGGTGGGTTCGGGGCATGCTCCCGGAAAAAATGTGAAATTTAGACTTCATGAAATGCATTTCTCAGCATTCTATGATAAAAATTAGCTTTGCATTTTGTAGTGATTTTTTTTCATCTAACAAAATATCAGTTCTTTTGAACATAAATTTGATGAGATAACTGAATCAACATTTGATGTTTAGTCAAAAAGGAACAAGCACTGCAATTTTTCAACAAGCAGACTATTAAAACTTTAATAGTTATTTGCAACATCAAAAATCATTCAGTCACTCATGTTCATTTTTGTCAATTTGAGATTATTTCAGTTTCATTCAAAGAAACATACATGTTGTTGGCAATAAAACTTACTAAAAACTTAATCAGGCTTTTTTTTTTTTTTTTTTTTTTTTTTTTTTTTTTTTTTTTATTTATCAGTGTCAGCTACATTCCGCTGGCCGACAAAAACACACGGATGGCCACGGATGGGACCCGGTTCAAACACGGGTGCCAGCTACGGCTGTCCCGGACCTACCACGGATTGCGCGCAACGGACGCGTCCAGGACCACCGCGGATGGTGAAAACTTCCGCGGAAGCGTCGCCGGATACAACCCCCGGCAATTTTTAAACAAGTTAAAAACTTCGGGGCGACTATTGCCCGGAATGCGCCCGGGACCATCAGACGCACCCGGACTCACCCCGGACCGAACCCCGGACCACCCCGAAAACCCGGGCCGGACCGTCCAGGACTCCAAAAGGATCTCACCCCCGGATTCAGTCCGGACAGCGTCCGGCCCGGTCCGGGAGTCTTGGTGTTGACTTTACTTTTAGTTGATCAGCCATCCTTTGGCGAACACCGCCGTCCAGTGTGTTGGCCGCTTGGCCAAGTATTTGGAGCGTCACTATTCTTACGTATAAACTATCCTACAGCTATCGTTTAAATTGTCTTAGCAATGAGTAGAATTTGCTGGCATAAACTATTCTAGCTGAAATTTCTGGTTACATGATCTGATAAAATTATAAATACAAATCAAAATACAATATTAATTTTCATTATTAGTAATTTTGTTGTAAATCAACAAGACGATTTATTGTTCAATGTTTTCATCGCGAATTTTTGTTAAATAACGTTTTTGTAAAATAAATAAAGAATTTATGTGTACTTGAAATCCTAACTTTAATTGTTGTATTTGTCAGCTGTGCTGGTTCTCGGTTATTCAGCATACTTTCGGCGGTTCATTCATGTTACTTTAGTGGCGGACAACATAACAACAAGCAAGATGATAGAGTTGTACATAGAATCAAGACTAATAATTAAATAAATTAATTAATTAATAATAATAATAATAGCTCTTGATAGAATGCGTGCATAACACAGGAGCATGCGACACACGGAGTTTCGATCATCAATGGTAAACATACGATTTTCTGCCGTTGGATTGTCACAGCCCGACAGTTCGCGCGTTCACGCCAACCGTATGATCAAACACCACTTGCACGGCTGTAGGTTATTATAGTCTCTACCCCCCTCTCTCTCGTACACGTCTCTTGCTACCGCTCTCTCTCTCTCACTCTCATACCCCTCTCTACTCTTACCCCTCTCTCTCTCTCTCCCTCGCTCTCATCGTCTGCTCTCTCTCTAGAAACCCCGCGTGGACAGTCCGGCCCCAGTGTGACTTTAGCTTAAACTAGAAGTTGTAACAACATAAAGGAATTAGTCACAGGGAAAAGGCTTTTACGGGCCCAACCGGTCGTAAGAGAAGGAAATATCGGTATAATTGGCGGAAAGCGCGTGCACGAGGATAAATAGGGTTCGCATGCTCATGTCCGGGCAGAGAAATCTAGGCATGATCCGTCACGCGCCTGTGAGAGCCTGCTCCGCGTTTACTGTTATCCGTGTGGAGTCGGAATAAAGATCCATCGTATAGAGTTCGCCTTTGATTATTGTCTTACGTCTCACGATCCTCAGAACGATCTCCTCTCACCTCTCTCTCTCTCTCTCCCGGCTAACATCACGCCCGTCCGTTATACCTATCTCCGTCCTCTCCACATTCTCGACTGTGTAACGTCGCACCAGTCGCACCAGTCGTTACATTACACCTGTATTCTCACGTGTCACACGCAAATGGTTTCTATCCCGTGTGAGTGCGCATGTGTCTCTTGAGATTACCGGAGTTCCTACACCTGTATTCACATCTCTCACATGCAAACGGTTTCTCTTCCGTGTGAGTGCGGAAGTGTATCTTGAGATGACCGGAGTTCCTACACCTGTGTTCACATATATCGCACGTAAACGGTTTCTCTCCCGTGTGAGTGCGCATGTGTATCTTGAGATGACAGGAGGTCCTACACCTGTGTTCACATGTGTCACATGCAAACGGTTTCTCTCCTGTGTGAGTGCGCATGTGTATCATGAGATAACCAGAAGTCGTAAACCTGTATTCACATATATCGCACGCATACGGCCTCTCTCCTGTGTGAGTGCGCATGTGTGTCTTAAGCATATCGGACCTAGAACATCTATATTCACATCTCTCACATGCAAACGGTTTCTCTCCCGTGTGAGTGCGCATGTGTGACTTAAGCATAGCGGACGTATAACACTTATATTCACATCTCTCACATGCAAACGGTTTCTCTCCCGTGTGAGTGCGCATGTGTATCTTGAGATGACTGGAGCTCCTACACCTGTATTCACATATATCGCATGCATACGGCCTCTCTGCTGTGTGAGTGCGCATATGTTTCTTGAGATGACCTAGCTTGGAGCCAGCGTATCCACACACATCACCCACGTAGGACTTCTCTCCTCCAGGGCGTGGCATTTCTGAACAAGAAGGCTCCATCAGACAGATCGTAGGTGCTCAGTTCTCCCTCGTTTCGAGCTCTAGCTAACGCTCTCCTGCTGGGAAAAAGATGTCAAAATAAATATCATCATTGACGCACTGCAACACTGCATGTCACTGCCCAGACGTAACAAGGTATGCTACGAAGATGGGGGTCACAGCTACATATNTTGCAGTGTAGGTGCCGAAATTTGTGGGGCTTTTCGATCTGGTACCTGACATCCCCGGGATCAGATATCTATTCGCCGGTATTGCTATGAGGTGGTTTACAACCTTATACATCACTACACTCGAGTTAAAGCGTCTACGATACATAAGTTGTTGCCACCCGAGCTGACGTACTGCTGTATCGCCCATAGGTGTTTGTAACAAATCTTGCAGATCTGTTTTTTATCATTTCTAGCTTATATTTATATTTCTTTTGGTGTACTCCCGGTACCAGGGAAGTAACCAGAGAAGAAGGAAGACAATTCTGATATGGAATGGCAGTAGCGAAAAATCCTCATGTTTATATTCATAATTATTTTTTAAATTTATTATTAAATTGATATAGATATGGGGGCAGACAGAGAGAGGAGGCAGGGAGAGAGGAAGAGAGAGGGGGCAGAGTTCAAGAGAGAGGGGGCAGAGAGAGGACGAGAGGGGGCAGAGACATGAAGAGAGAAGGAGACAGAGAGAGAGCGGGAGACAGAGAGAGAGAGGAAAAGAGAGCGAGGGGGGACAGAGAGAAAGAGAGGGAGACAGAGAGAGAGAGGAAGAGAGGGGGTAGAGAGAGAGAAAGAGAGAGACAGCGAGAAAAATATAGAGGGGAGGAGAGAGGAAAAGAGAGAGAGGGGGACAGAGAGAAAGAGAGGGAGAGAGAGAGGGAGACAGAGAGAGGAAGAGAGAGAGAGAGAGCGCGGGGGACAGAGAGAGGAAGAGATGGAGTAGAGTGAGAGAGAGAAAGAGAGGAAGAGAGGAAGAGAGAGGGACAGAGAAAGAGAAAGAAAGGGGCAGAGAGAAAGGGAGGGACAGAGTGAGGAAGAGAGAGGAGGACAGAGAGAAGAGAGAGGGGACAGAGAGAAAGAGAGGAGGCAGAGAGAGAAAGAGAGGGACAGAGAGAGAGACAGTGAGAGAGAGAGAGAGAGAGAGAGAGAGGAAAAGAGAGGGACAGAGAGAGAGAGGGGTGACAGCGAGAGAAAGAGCGAGGGGCAGAGAGAGAAAGAGGGACAGAGAAAAAAAAAAAAGAAAGAGAGGAAAAAAGAGAGAAAGAGAGGAAGAAAGAGAGAAAAAGAGGAAGAAAGAAAGAAAGAGAGAAAGAAAGAGAGGGGGTAGAGAGAGAAAGAGAGAGTGAAAAGGGAGACAGAGATAATGTGGCGCCCTCTAGTGATAATCAGGAGCTGGTTCACTCCGCAGGTGCAACTCACACGTCCGTATATATAACAGCTACGCGGTGCGTGACATGTACCAAAAATTAAATCGACTACGTCACGAATTTTCCATGGAAAAATTTGTAAAAAAAGATTTGCCATTTAAAAAAAATTAAAAGTAAGAACTAACGTTACTAAATATATTCTCAATCTCACCTAATAAAAAAGTTTTTACGTTGGTTAAATTTGCAAAAATCTAGACAATTTGGTAATTTCTGTTGTCTAACACTATTTCCCCAGTACTGTTCAGATACTGGCGTCTCTCTGTTTTCCCCGGCAAATTAGGGCATATAAAGAAGGTATATAAGCATGAAAAGTAAACAGAAACACTAATTGTATTTTCATACATTTTATTTTGTACAAATAACAAACAAATATACTACTAGATGGTGCTAGAAATTCGTGACGTAATCACTTTAAGATAAATATCTGTAAGTGTAAGATAGCAGCTACGCGTAGTATGACGTATATGCCGGTGTGTGATACATGTAAGTATGAACGCGGAACTGCCTGCGCATCTCAACCACGACTGCATATATAAAATGTAATTTATTATAAATGTAACACGTCTTTGTCTTTGTCCGAATGCGCGCACAACTTCTCGCCAAAGCTGTCTACATCATTTGTTCGCGATTTGTTTACCGCTGATGATCATAACTCCATGTTTCGCATGCTCCTGTGTTATCAGCATTCTATGTACAACTCTGCTATCATCGTGCTTGTATGTTGTCCGCACATGAATGTTTGATCCCGACCGCGAAAGTATGTGAACTAACGAGAACCAGAACAGCTGACAAATACAACAAGATTAGGATTCCAAGTACACAAATTCTTATTTATTTTACAAAAAAAAAGTTATTTAACAAAAATCTACATTGAACAATAAATCGTCTTGTTATTATACCAACACAATTATTAATCATGAAATTATTATTTCGTATTTTGATTTTGTTATTTATAATTTTATCATCATTGTTTACAAGCTGGCAGCTCTGTGGTGGACACCAGGTGGCGACGGCTCTGCGCTGGTGGACACCAGGTGGAGGCGGCTCTGCTACAGGCACCAGGCGGCGACAGCTTTGCAGTGGTGGGCACCAGGTGGCAGCGGCTCTGCGCTGGTGGACACCAGGTGGCGGCGGCTCTGCTACAGGCACCAGGCAGCGACAGCTCTGCAGTGGTGGGCACCAGGTGGCAGCGGCTCTGCACTGGTGGACACCAGGTGGCGGTGGCTCTGCGACAGGCACCAGGTGGCAACAGCTCTGCGGTGGTGGACACCAGGTGGCGACAACTCTGCGGTGGTGGACACCAGGCGGCGACGACTCTGCAGTGATGGGCACCAGGTGGCGACGGTTTAGGCTACTTTGTGGCGGCGGCGGCGGCGGTGTGGGCTGCTCTGTGGGGTTGAGGTCCGTCGGTGAATCACAGAATCTGCGCTCTCCTGCAGGGTGTGCCCTGAAAACTGGCGACGTGCACGAAAAAAAAGACAAAAGGACCACCGACAACAGAAGGACAGACGAACTTTCACTCGCGGCTTCCACTCGCAACTATCACACACTGCGCCCTCCTGTGAGCGTACGTTCGTGAAGCTTGCTAAATGCAACTTAATAAGACCATAGCAATATTTATTTCCTACCCAGACATAGCTGCCCGGCTGTCCAAATATTCGTTAATAATTTCGATATTGTCAATGTGACAATACGGCCGAAATCTGTCCATGTTTTTTTGTGACCGAGTACGGTGATAAGTATTTGTCAAACAACCCATGATTGATATGAAAAGCTAGAGAACCTTGTCATTTGATCCAAGCAAAAAAGTTTCGATATGTTTGCTGCAAAATGCGTAAAAAAAGTGTTTTGACATCACCGAAAAGCTGGCTATCATTGTAATGACAGAACAACCCCATGTTGTACTGCCAGAACAGCCATAGAGAAATTTGAAGTCCTAAAAATGCGTTTTCGTTATTGAAGTCAATTCTGCGCTTTGAAACATTTATTCAACTATCCCATCAGGATGCCAGAATGTACAGTATCTGGCTTGCAGACAAGAGTACAGATGACAGTCCTAGTTGTCACGTTCGTTAATGTGTTAGACTACAACTAAAGATCTACGCACACACACGCGCACACATGCACACACGCGCACGCACACACCCGCAGTCCACCCCCAACATGCGACCATACAAAACACACAATCGATACGTACATGCCAACATGTGACGTTTGTATTCATGACAATAGCTGAACGAAAAGAAATGACAATTTCGAAAAAAGTTCCAAAAAAACATTACAGAACCTATACATGCAATATTACGTGACACGTGTTATGAAGAAATGAATACAACATACGTACATAGAGATGATCATGCCACAGGCGGCATTGCAATGATATCCGAATATCTGCACGTACCACGTTACGACGCACAAACAATGTGGTAAATATGTTCATGTATAACAATTTTAATCCCTCATTGAATATGCCGATAAATATATATATATATATATACTGTCATGTATTCATCAAAGTTTGTTGTTTTCATGATGCAAATAAGAATGATAAATTAAGCTGCATTTTCTAATTCTACATTCTAAATGTTACGGGGCGTATAGCGGCGCGGAGCATTTGGAGTGGTCGCAAGATGGCGGCCAGTGACGACGTGGCAGCGTCATTTTCTCGCTGACAGAGGATTGGCTAGCCGCTATCCAGATAGTATGCAGAGATCAGAAATGTCATTTATATACGTCACAATACTGTACTATGAGCTACGAAGGACGGCAGCGCGATATCGCGGCACGCAGTAGGATTGTTTTAGACGATGTGATGCTGTCATGCTATACGATTTGATGCAGTTCCTGGTTTCTGTATTCGCCCTGCGTAGATGCGTGTATCACACACTCGGTTTTGAGTTAGTGCGCCGGTGTTTACTCAGTGAACTGCAGGCAGTAAACTTGCATCCACACATTCACATATATCGCATGTCTACGGCTTTTCTCCCGTGAGTGCGCATGTGTGTCTTAAGCATACTGGACGTAGAACACCCATATTCACATCTCTCACACGCAAACGGTTTCTCTCCCGTGTGAATGCGCATGTGTATCTTAAGCCCATCGGACCTAGAACACCTATATTCACATCCCTCACACGCAAATGGCTTCTCTTTTGT
>NW_014580576.1:0-463 GCF_000485595.1 Priapulus caudatus
CACACACACACACACACACACACACACACGACACACACACACACACACACACACACACACACACACACACACACACACACACACACACACACACACACACACACACACACACACACACACACACACACACACACACACACACACACACACTAACACTAACACACAATCACACGTACACAAAGCAGGCGCTCATTTATTCCAGGCAATTAGCTTGCAGCAGCGTGCATGTCAGGGCAGCAGAGCGTGGTGTGATAGCTACTGCTGCTGCTAGCTGCTATCGAACGCCAGCCCGGGTTAAGTGACGACGCTTTTAAACGACCAACCCCCCGGTGCCACCCACCACTCACACCCACACACACGCATATACTCACCTACATACACATACACTCACACACACACACACACACACACACACACACACACACACACACACACACACACACACACACACACACACACACAC
>NW_014580576.1:3775-4469 GCF_000485595.1 Priapulus caudatus
GTGTGTGTGTGTGTGTGTGTGTGTGTGTGTGTGTGTGTGTGTGTGTGTGTGTGTGTGTGTGTGTGCGTGCGTGCGTGCGTGCGTGCGTGGGTGTTACAGCCAGCCTGTCAGAGTGAAAGTCGCATGCTAGCGACCGTGAAAAATAGATAGATAAATAGAGGGATGCATCGACATATAGACAGACCAACGTGCGAAAGCGAGAGAGTGAGAGAGAGAGAGCAAGCGAGAGAGCGAGNGTTAGCGTGTAGCAATACATGAATAATTCCTGTGTAGCGGTGTAAGGTTCACTGTAGCCAGTCTTATATTAAGCATGCGCGCGTGTGTTGTGGTTGTGGCCGCTATAGCGTTAGCGTGTAGCAATACATGAATAATTCCTGTGTAGCTGTGTAAGGTTTATGGAGCCAGTCTTATATTAAGCATGCGCGCGTGTGTTGTGGTTGTGGCCGCTATAGCGTTAGCGTGTAGCAGGACATGAATAATTCCTGTGTAGCGGTGTAAGGTTCATGTAGCCAGTCTTATATTAAGCATGCGCGCGTGTGTTGTGGTTGTGGCCGCTATAGCGTTAGCGTGTAGCAATGCATGAATAATTCCTGTGTGGCGGTGTAAGGTTCATGCAGCCAGTCTTATATTAAGCATGCGCGCGTGTGTTGTGGTTGTGGCCGCTATAGCGTTAGCTCAGGATCATAATCAGACA
>NW_014580576.1:6260-9271 GCF_000485595.1 Priapulus caudatus
CTCTCTCTGTGTGTGTGTGTGTGTGTGTGTGTGTGTGTGTGTGTGTGTGTGTGTGCGGCGCGCGCGCGTGTGTGTGTGTGTGCGCGCGTGTGTGTGTATGTGCGGGCGCGCGTGTGTGTGCGTGTGTGTGTGGTGTGCGTGCGTGCTTGCGCATGTGTGTGCGTGCGCCCGTGTATCCGCGCGCATGTGCGCATTTGCGTGGGTGCGTATGTGCGTGCGTGCGTGTGTGCGTATGTGCGTGCGTGCTTGCGCATGTGTGTGCTGTGCGTGCATGCGTGGGGGTTGTAGAGGCAGGTCCACCGGGGCTTTACGTGAATGTAATTTTAATGACCGATTTTTTTTAATGCAAATCGCGTTCGTTGGTTATATATATAATAATATATATTTATTATAATACATTGCGTGTTGCGGCTGTTTCCGTCTTACGTCTATAATTGGGGGAAGAGGGTAATTATAACCGATGAAAATATTCTAACATGCAACGGCGACACGCAGCATGATGTATCCGTACGTAACACGTAATTGCGTGTTTGCATGCATTATGTTGTTGTATTATGGAGTGTGTAACGACACGTAACTATCGCGCGGTAACAGCTAGGGTACTATTATTAATTAATTTTTAATCATTATATTATATATTAGTTAGTTAATTAGTAAGATTAATTAATTTTGCCGTGTGAAAGCCGAGCAGCATGATGCTGGCTTGATGTTTTTATCACGGCTTTACATACCGCTCGGGGAAAATTGCTCTCTATGGAGGTTATGGTACGACGTAGCGCCATCTGTTGGCGAAACATTATATATATACTGTATATACTTCGCTTCAATTTTCTATATATACTCATTATAATATCTTTGCAGTATTATCAGGCGTGTATGATATAGATCTATATTCCTGGTATTATCACTAACGCTTTCTCGAGCCGCGCGAGAATGCGTGAGAATTGACACGTGTCTCGCGCGCGCGAAGAGCGTTGGACCAGGTTCGTTTGGTTCGTTCACACGCGCGGGAGAGGATGCAAGGAGGCGCGTCTGCGAGGTTTTACGGCGCGCATGTCCGACGGTAGTTAATTCACACGCTGCACGCGTAATTATAAGTCGATGCGAGGAGGCACTCTCGTGAATTAGTAATGACGCGATTAGACGCCTATCGTTCTCGTACGTACGCACGCACGCCGCTCTTCGCGTGACGTCACGAGCGCTGACTTCGGAGAACTTCGTGTCCGTCCGGTGATCATCGTGCGCTGAGCCTCGGGTGTGGCCATGCAGGACATAGATAGCAGATAATTGTTATCTATCTATCTATCTATCTATCTATCTATCTATCTATCTATCTATCTATCTATCTATCTATCTATCTATCTATCTATCTATCTATCTATCTATCTATCTATCTATCTATCTATCAATATCTCTCTCTCTCTCTCTTTCTCTCACTCTCTCTCTCTCTCTATATATATATCGTAATATTATAATTTATGATATCTGTGATGCAATTTAAGCCAAGGCGTTCAAGCAAGGGGATCACGCACAATGTAGACGCATTTCTCCGTGACGTCAGCGGTCATGTGCGCGTGACTCACCACTCCGAGCAGAACATGAGGAAGGAGTCGGGTTGGTATAGCGACCGTGAAATAGAACGCGCTCCGCACAACCGTGGCCTTCGTTGTTCGAAACACATGTCGTTCGTAGTTAGCAATTAACTGTGATTAGCTCTAAAATTACGTGACTTACATGACATAAATACATTGACTTATATGCGCGCACGTTTCGACGTGTCATGACTATTAACGCTGTTTCTGACAACGGTGTCCATTGTTTGTTATATTACTGAAATCATATTTGGTGCTGACTCTAACTTTTTATCGGCACCATGGCCACAATTCTAACCGTTATCCCACCATTAACACTAATCATAATCCTTCCATATACTTTAACACTAGTGCTAACCCTGACCAATTTAACAGCATTCACATCAGTGAAAATTAATTGCAAATTAGTATCAAGCAATGTAGTCGTAGTTGTTAGCGAGTGATTTGAATGAGAAAAAAATGCAAGCAAAAAAACTAAACAAACAAACAAACGGAGATCGAAGTTAATCGATCGAACAATAAATAGGTGTGTTCTTGGAACAGTTACAGTTTTTTTTTCTTCAAACAGCCGGCTTCTACGACTGAGCCGACGATCAAAGGTGCCGCTGTAGCGTGGTGGCCATCCCCCATGGCAAACTTCCGCTGAGAGGGTCTATGTCCCCCCCAAACTGCATGCAGTGCCCCTTCGCACACTCAAGATACCTGAATTGAACCAGAGCGAGAGCGCCATCTGTCGTGGAGTTTGTGTCCCCCCAGGGTACTGCCGGAACGTACCCTGGGTACGGTCCGGTATACCTGAACTTACCCTGGTACTAGCTTATATGCCGGACCGTACCTCGCCTACTCCACTAACGAGTCTAGGGAGTCGCCTACGCCTACTCCCTAACCCGAACTCTAACCCTATCCCTAACCCTAACCCTATAACCATATCAGATAGTTACCAGGGTACGTTCCGGTATACCTGACGGTACCCAAGGTACGTCCCGGCAGTACTCTGAGGGACATAGACCCTATGAGCCAAACTTCCCCCTTATACATTGCGCAATGGCAATAAATGCTCCAATCCTCACGCGTCACCCATCCTGCTAAATATGGCTGTACGCCCATGGGCAGTGCACAGGGGGGACTTTTATAATAGGGGGTGTGTTTATCATGCTGGCCCCCCAGACCCGGCCAGTATAGAGAGGGTAGTAGAGAGAGGAGGCAGATGTTGTCACGTTCCCGGATGTAGGAACGGTCTATAGTTAGACTGACACCGGAGACCGCTTAGTGGCGTCTGATCGCAAAAATAATACCGTAACTTTACGGCGTAAGAGCGAGATAGAGAGAGAGAGAGAGAGAGAGAGAGAGAGAGAGAGAGAGAGAGAGAAGAGAGAGAGAGAGAGAGAGAGAAGAGAGAAGAGAGAGAGAGAAGAGAGA
>NW_014580576.1:12247-13320 GCF_000485595.1 Priapulus caudatus
ATACCTGTGCTACGCTACGTCACAGATTTATACCTGTCCTACGCTACGTCATAGGTTTATACCTGTCCTACGTTACGTCATAGGTTTATACCTGTCCTACGTTACGTCATAGGTTTATACCTGTGCTACGCTACGTCACAGATTTATACCTGTCCTACGCTACGTCATAGGTTTATACCTGTCGTACGCTACGTCATAGGTTTATACCTGTCCTACGGTACGTCATAGGGATATACCTGTCTACGCTACGTCATAGGTTTATACCTGTCGTACGCTACGTCATAGGTTTATACCTGTCGTACGCTACGTCATAGGTTTATACCTGTCGTACGCTACGTCATAGGTTTATACCTGTCTACGCTACGTCATAGGTTTATACCTGTCCTACGCTACGTCATAGGTTTATACCTGTCGTACGCTACGTCATAGGGTTATACCTGTCCTACGCTACGTCATAGGTTTATACTTGTCTTACGTTACGTCATAGATTTATTACGTCATGCGTTTATACGTTATATATACACTCGTATCAACTCCTCACTGCGTTCAGATGCGCTAGCTAAGAATTACGAATATTATAAAAAAAAACACACAAAAAACATCATTGAACACGCTTACCAGATAGAAACCCTTCCGCATATGGTTAGAAAAAAACTCCACAAATCTCGGGCGAATTTTTTACTGGCGAATCTTGCGGATGCGATGTGTAGCACGCACTGCATTGCAGAAAATCCTTGATGAAATCATAGAGAAGGATTTCAAAATACAAAGAGAGTCATAGTAATCTTAGCACGTAAGATGAAAAAGGCAAGGCCACGCTGTAATTTTGCGTGGATTTTTATTAGCTGCGCTAGTATGTTATTAAGCTGGGTTATTTTTCTCTAACAGCGATCAGGCGGGGTCCTTGTCACTCACTGATAGCATTCGATCAGAAGTTAATCATACATGTATTATTGGCGCTTGATTTGATCTCCGTCTGCTGCTGCTGTAACTGTTGCTGCTGTTGCTGCTGTTGTTGCTGCTGTTGTTGTTGCTGCTGCTGCTGTAACTGTTGCTGCTGTTGCTGCTGTTGT
>NW_014580576.1:17670-19891 GCF_000485595.1 Priapulus caudatus
ATCTCTTTCGTGTTCTCTCCGCCTCTTGATTTTTCCAATTCCCAGGCCCTCTCTCCCTCCGTCTTTCCTTCTCTTTTTCCCTCCCTCCGCCCTTCCGTCCTTCCCTCCTCCTCCTCTCTCTCTCTCTCTCTGCTTCTCCCTGACACATTCCTGCCTCTAGGCGCTCACACAGCAGCCTCTCTCTCTGTCGTTGAGAAAGACTGCCGCGAGCGCAAGCACGCTCAGGAAAAGAGACACACCCTCCCGCACGTAAATTCGTCGCGGAGTTCAACAAACTTCGTTCGCGAGTGAAAAGGAAATGGAATGTAACTCGCATCATAATCATCATCATCGTCATCATCGTCATCATCATCATCATGATCGTCGTCGTCGTCGGCAACATCATCGTCATCATCGTCGTCGTCGTCGTCAACATCATCGTCATCATTATCGTCGTCGTCATCATCATCATGATCATCATCATCATCATTCCTGTTCATCATCATCATCATCCTCATCATCATCATCATCATCATCATCGTCGTCGTCGTCAACATCATCGTCATCATCATCGTCGTCGTCATCATCATCATCATCATCATCATCATTCCTGTTCATCATGATAACCATCTTTATCGTCGTCGTCGTCATCGTCGTTGTCGCCGTCGCGCGCTATTACAACCGACCATCGACCAGCCATTGCCTAGCAATATCCCTCTGTCGTCTGATATCTCTCTCTATATATATCGTCTGCTATAGCTCTCTCTATCGTCTGCTATAGCTCTCTATCGTCTGCTATAGCTCTCTATCGTCTGCTATAGCTCTCTACCGTCAGCTATAGCTCTCTATCGTCTGCTATAGCTCTCTATCGTCTGCTATAGCTCTCTATCGTCTGATAAAACTTTCTATCGTTTGCTAAAGCTCTCTATCGTCTGCTAAAGCTCTCTATCGTTTGCTAAAATTGCCCCATCGTCTGACACAATTACGGGTTACGCGGGATAACGAGGGTTGATGGGGGCAGCTAGTAAACAGGCAGATACAACGAGCCTTGGTCCCACCCGAACTTACACACCAGTACTTATTTATATACAGACTAACCATGGTGATTGAGCAGGCGTACGTGAACATAATTATGTTCACGTAACATTTTGCGGGTGTGTGTGTGCGTGTGTGTGTGCGTGCGTGCGTGTGTCGTGTGTGTGTGTGTGTGTGTGTGTGTGTGTGTGTGTGTGTCTCTCTGCTCTGCTCTCTCTTTCTCTCTCTCTTTCTCTCTTCTGCTCTCTCGTCTCTCTTCCTGCTTTCTTTCGTTGCTCATCCCCCGCCCTTCAATTGCCACCCGACCGTCTCTCCCGCGCTCACGTATTATCTTCGGTCAGTGATGATTAGCCATTATGCGCTAGGTCTACCTATTGTCAGCAAAATGCAACCTTACCCGTGCGAACATAAATACACCCATTGCACACACACACACTACACGCACACAACACACACACAACACACAACACACACACGCACCACACGACACACACACACACACACACAGCACATGCACACGCGCGGCGCGCGCGCCACGCACGCCCGCACACATGATCACGCACGCTCCGCGCCGCGCACCCACCACCGCAACGCACACACACACAGACACACAACAACGCACAAAACACACACAACAGCAACACAAAACCACACAACACCACACCACACCACACACGGACACACACACACCACATCACACACACACACACACACACATTACACACACGGCACACGCACACGCGCAGCCGCAACGCCGCACGCGCACGCGGCACGCGCCGCCACGCGCACACGCAACGGGCACACGCAGAGCACACGCAGCACGCACACGCACACGGCCGACCGCACGCACAACGCACACACACCACACACACACACACACACACACAACACACACACACACACACAACCAGGAGTGCGCTGGCGCGCGTGAAAGTTAAAGTGGCTGCGGGCAATGCGCAACAGCCTCTACTAATATGTATATCTACACTAACAGTACCAGCTATAACCAGCACCAATTATACACTGACCAATACAAGTAACCGCACCAGCTATATATATATTACTTATATAATATATATATACTAGCTAGATAGTTACAGTAACAACTATATCTAACTACTAACAGCCACAGCCACGCGGTCATAGACATACCACGCGCAACCCACACCCATGCACACACGACACACACGACACACACACACCACAA
>NW_014580577.1:0-4087 GCF_000485595.1 Priapulus caudatus
GTCTTGTTCAGATATTGAATGTATGGATAGGAATATTATATATATAATAAATATATATATTATTATATAATATATAAGATATAGTATATATACTACATCTTTATAAATATATATACACACAATACACCCGACAAGGAGGGAGAAGAGAGAGTGAAAGGTGGGAGGACCAAGGAGAGAGGGGGGTGGAGATAGTAGAGGAGGGCTGGACAGCCACGCGATGGAGTATATATATGCATGTATGTAATGTAAGTGTTATAGCTAGTATATTATATATATATATATATATATAAGTATATCACACTGCAACTGCCATGGCGTAGCTGCGTTGAGTAAGTCAAGGAGTCAAGTCGCACAGATTGCACGCATCATCCCTTGCAGAAAGTAAGTTCTTAAAAGCCGCTAGACCAGCGTGCGAACGCTGAAAACTTTGTGAATTTTTTATCTGTGCATACGCTACTAGGCAAATCCCGTGAAAGAACCTTACAGTTGGCCGAAGAGAGAAAGTTCACACAGTGTCCGGTGACACTGGGCAGGGGGAGGAGGCTGGCTTTTTACTACACGGGATGCACGCCCACGGGCATCGATCACGCACGTGATGCAAGCACGCCGCAGACAGTAAAAACGGCACGGACTAGAGGACGTTTCACCACAGCAAAATTGATCGAGAATGAAACCAGAAAGCAAAAATATAAAGAGCAAATAAAATCACAATTATACGTTTATTACACTGATGATAGCGCCAACAACATTAGCATAAGAAGACCTTCTTATATCCTTCTTGATAGCGGCTCTGCGAACGTATCGACTACGCTACGCATGGCACCATTTACGTAAACACATCGTATATTACGCGGATAATACAGATTGTTCATTACAAAGTTAGTAGTAACGTAGTCGTGATTGTTAGTACAAGAGTCGAGACTCGCATCTTAAATTCAGATTGAATTGAGATCGCGATTAACCCCTCCCTTTCTTGAAACATCCAAACGCCCAATCTGCTGCCAGAATTATCACCCCGAATTCGATCGCCGCTTCGTCGACAAGAAATGAACCGCCCGGCGACTGTTACTGAATTATCGCCGCGAGAGAGAAGTTCAGCATTTAATGACGTTATACTCGGGTCAATGCTACACAACACTGATCGACAGGGCCCAAGATAGAGAACAGTGGGTCCCACATTAAAACAAATGTGCGCCTAAACCTACGACCGCCTAAACCCCTAATTGCTACGCGAACCCTAACCGCTAAGCCTAAACCCAAAACGCATTAACCCAAACCGCTATATAATGTGATGAATATTATACTCTATTGATGTATAATTACTTGGTTAATACTGGGACCTGCATGATTCTCTATCCTTGAACCCGATCGACAGTGCCTCGTTTAGTTTGGCCACTGCCAAAGGTCAGTGCATTGGTCGGAAGCGCGACTCGGCTGGCGCATAGATGACAGTAACTAGCCTGTGCGAATTCTCAGGTAACCACCAAGTGTACCAGCGCCTGAATCGATCTCTGCAGTATGTCAGCGTTTAACCTGAGAGGAGCGGCCGCACTCCCGTAGGGCCCCCTGGAGGAGGAGGAGGCGAATGAGAAACGAGGGAAGCAAAGTGAATGGGAAGGAAGAATGAGAAAAAGGGAGGAGGAGCGGAGAGGGGATGGAGTCGAATGAAGAAGGTCATGGAGAAGGAGTAATGGTCAGGCAGGAGAGAGGAGGAGTATTAGTACGTGATAGTACCTGCAATAAAGCCTGAGTTATACAAGGCTAAGTTGTCTACAGTATTAGGTTATGTAGTACATAACGTTAGTATCATAGTACGTCAGAGAGATGCGTACGTAATACAGAACTAATAGCAGTACGTAGTAGAGGATAGTAGGCAGTAGTACAGTAGTAGCAGTAGTACAGTACGTAGTACAAATCGTACAGTACAGTACGTACACGTAGGTAGTACAGTAGTACATACAGCTAGGTACAGTACAGTAGTACAGTAGTACAGTACAGAGTAGGCAGTAGTACAGTACAGAGTACATTACGTAGTACAGTACAGTAAGTACTGTAGTAGTGAGCAGGTAGTAACGTAGTAGCAGTAGTAGCAGTAGTACAACGTAGTACACGTAGTAAGTAGTAGGCGTAATACAGATACAGTAGCACAGTAGTACAGACAGTATGAGCATCGTAGTACAGGTACCGTAGTCACAGTAGTACAGTAGTACAGTCAAGTAGTACAGTAGTATAGAACAGTACAGTCAGTACAGTAGATACAGTAAGTAAGTATCATAGACAGTACAGTATAGGGAAAAAGGGGAATAAAAAAAAAAAAAAAAAAGAAAGAAGAGTAGTAGTGCAGTAGTACTATACAGTATATGCAGTAGTACAGTACAAGTAGTCCAGTAGTAAGTACAGTATACCGTAGTACAGTACGTAGTACAGTAGTACCGTATACAGTACAGTAGTTCCAGTAGTACGAGTACAGTAGACAGTACGTAGTACAGTAGGTACAGTAGTACAGGTAGTACAGTACAGTAGTACAGTAACGTAGTACAGTAGAAGTATAGGCAGTAGTACAGTATAGACAGTAGTACAGTACAGAGTACAGTACAGTAGTACAGACAGTCAATTAGACAAGTATACAGTAGTACAGAAAGAACACTACAGTAGTAAGACAGTAGTACACATAAGTAGTACAGTACAGTAGACATAACAGAATAGTAGCAGTACTAGTACACAGCGAGTACAGTACACGAGTTACCAGTACCAGTATCAGTCACAATAGTGACAGTACAGTGTACATAGCACAGTATACAGTTACAGTAGACAGTACGTAAGTACAGTACAATAGTACAGTAGCAGTAGTACCAGTAGTACAGTAGTACGAGTAACATAGTACAGTACAGTAGCACCACGTAGGTAGTACACTATGTATCAAGAGTAGATAATAAACATAATAAAGATAATATATACTCTTGCTATGATGTATATGTGAAGTACAGTATAAAATATTTTTCCCTTCTTAACTTTGTTTTATACGCATCTGTAGGATGAGAAAGACACATTCAACTACAATATGAATGAGGCGTCCAACTTCTCAAGAGAATACTCAGATGAGACAAACCATCTCTCCAGCTCATCTCGGGCCTTGCAATTAACTTATAGGAAACTTGCCAGCACATTGAGCTGAAGAAACGGCCTGGCTGGATTATTTGGCCGGGCCGCGCCTCACTGTTTGCACGATTTCCTAGAGACTGTCAAATCATTGTACGAGAACTCCAGCCACGACATATTGCAATAGCCCAGTGGACAAAGGCTTCAGGTAATATCGTTCCATCACATAAGCCTGCATTATTCACTGAACAAGCCTTGCCCAGAGCAACTATTCACGGCAACCCACCTTAAAATGAACTAACCACTGTGCGATTACGCGCCAGTGGTCATGGAGATCTATGAAATCAATGCCTGAACATTAAATACAATAATAATGCATAATAAATAACTGACATACATAATTAATAATATTCCTAATAACACTGAATAATAAATAATAATAATAATAATAATAATAATAATAATAATTCATAATTCCTAGCAGATTAGTAATATATTAATTCCTATTCAACGTAATTTATTATAGAACTGTTTTTTTGTGTGTGTTTATTTTCCAGGAACTGTTGCGATCGGCTTGAAGAAAGGTTAGTCCATGTATTGTACATATTATATAGATAAAATATTCACACTAAAACTCCTAATGTACTCCAACGCACAGTCACACGTCGAAAAAACAGTCCTCCCACGCACGACGTCGATATTCATGTCCGACTCTCCCGGCAGGTGGCGCCATCGACAGCGGCTCGGAGTCGGACACGGAGGACGACCAGTTCACGCCGCATCAGCATCGTCGCCGCATGTCTGGCTTCGAGCTTCCGGACACGGTGACCGTGATGCGCACGGAGCAGGGATGCAAGGTCTACGTCGTCGGGACGGCTCACTTCAGCGAGAGCAGCCAGCAGGACGTGGCATCGGTGAGGAAGGGGAGAGGGGAGGGAGGAGGAGGAGGAGGAGGAGGAGGAGGAGAGGAGGGAGGAGGAGGAGGAGG
>NW_014580577.1:5680-7729 GCF_000485595.1 Priapulus caudatus
TTGACGATACGTTTAGTCCCGTTAGTACTTACTTTTAATGTAAAAAAATGGCAACAAAAACTTAAAAATTTTACCATAGAAAATTCTTAAAGTAGTCTAAAAGCAGTAGTTAAGTAGTTTAAAAGCAGCAGTTTTAGTAATTTAAAAGCAGGAGTCTCAACCATGCTGACACCCGTGCGTGCGCGCGGCGTTTCTCTTACAGAGTGGAGTGCTACAGGGTGTCTTACATCTGCTACTGCTCAGTATGTCCGCCCACCTCACCCAGCAGCTAGGCATGGCGCCGGGAGGCGAGTTCCGCACCGCCGTCAGAGAGGTAACGTTCACTTGTCGATCGTCGGCGGCGAGGCGGATGTTCGCTTGTTACTCGTTGTCAGAGTGGAGCTGTTCACTTGTTGCTTATCTTCAGAGAGATGCAATTATTTTTTTTAATTATTAAAAAGCAATTAAAGTTATCATTCAGTAATTAAGCTGTACCTTAACCCATACCTAGGCTTTCATCCTACCTGTCACTTGTCACTGATAATTACTCAAAAAACGTTATTAAAAAGCAATTAATTGTATTACTAAGCAATCAACGTGTACCTGGGCTGTCATCCTACCTGTTCATCCTACATGTACATTCTACACGTACATTCTACATGTACATCCTACATGTACATCCTACATGTACATCCTACATGTACATCCTACATGTACATCCTACATGTACATTCCACATGTACATCCTACATGTACATCCTACATGTACATCCTACATGTCCATCCTACATGTACATTCTACATGTGCATTCTACATGTACATCTTACAACCACATTTGGTGTACGGCCCACAACTTGGGTACCGATATTTGGTTATCGCGCGCGCACAAACCTGGGTACATGCTACCAGTACATCAACCTACATTGCATACTTATTCCCACATGTACATCCTACATTAACATCCTACATGTACAAGTCCACAATGTACATCTTCACTGTACGAGTCCTATTGCATTCACCATAGTATCGTCCATATTGGTATATCACCTGTATTACTCCTATACATGTACAGAATATCCTACGAGTGGTACATTCGTGACAGTATAACATACGTAGTCATTGACTACATTTCCTACATGATCGATGGTGCATACATTACAACTAGGCTCGACTAATGTACTTAGACAATACCTGTGTCTTAAATCTGACGATATTTTACCGTTGTATTCGCTAAACACATTTGAGGTACAATTCTACTTGATGCAAACTAGTAGACGTAGGCCCTAATACATTGTAAGAGCGGTCGTAGCATTTAACAATCCTACATGTAGCAGCGTCTAATCATCTACATGTCCTACATGTTAGCGATTATCTACATTACATAGTCCTGAGCATGACATTACTACATGTACATCCACAAATGTACATCGCTACAATTACATCCTACATTACATTCACATGTACCAATCACCGGGACCATGTACAAACCCTTTATCAGTGTAGCATTCCTAGCATACGGATATGTAGCACTTGTGTGCGTCACTACAATTACCATCCTACCATTGTGAGCACGTCACAATTATCATACTTCCTAACCAGTCGAGCGATTTCGCATACATTACACATCTATAAAGTATGACATGTAGCATCCCTACATGTAGCATGCTACATGCTGCACAATAGCTCGCACACATGGTCGTTACATCCGCTACTATACATGTTAGCGATATCGGTACATGTACAACTACCTACCAGTGTATAGCCTACTGTAATAGCTACATGTGTCTAGTAGAGCCACTATGTACATGCCTACTATGTACATCGCGCGTACATTGTACATTCCAAGCCAATTAGCATCTTACAATGATACATGCTACATGTATATCCTACATGTACATTCTAACAAGGGCGTTATAGCACATGGCGATGTAACATGTACATCCTAGGCGATACATGTACGGTATGGTGTTCCCTATAAATCATGACGACATATTTGCTCTCATGTACATGACCTACATGATACATTCTACATGTAATATCCACATGTAAAATCCTACATGTACATCTTC
>NW_014580577.1:10214-12668 GCF_000485595.1 Priapulus caudatus
CCGAGTAACCGATTGTAACCGATCATCGGTTACTCGGGTCCAACCGATGTTCGATTACGAAATTACAACCGACTGACAACACTAGCTTCGCGTGAATGTACGTCGTCGTGTGTTTGTCGGACTAACCAGCGCTTGCTGTGCTTTGTAATACGCCTCATTAATTCAATAATTATGAGCTTCGCGTGAATGTACGTCGTCGTGTGTTTGTCTGACTAACCAGCGCTTGCTGTGCTGCAGGGTTCGTGCCTTCTGTCGTCGTCGGCGTCGTCGGCATCGGACACGTGCCGGGGATCGTCGAGCACTGGGACAAACCGCTCGATATCCAGCCGTTGCTAGAGTGAGTCGGCCATGTTTGCGTGTCTCTCCTCTCTCGCACAGTGCGTTGCTGTGGGCGATTGGTTACCATGGTTTACCATGTTTTCTTCTATTCTATCGTCTGTTCTCACGTCTCTTTGAGATACAAAGGATTCGTGGAAAGTCGCTGTGATAACCTTATGTATGCATAATTGTATTATGTATATATATATATATATATATATATATATATATATATATATATATATATAATATTATATAATGTATATGATTACCTAAATGTTAGCCTCGGTGCCTTTCCAACTCGCGTAAAATTTCGAACGGTGGCATAAAATTTCTAGTTACCTCGGCGGCAAACGCATACCCTTGTCTTACCTAAACACAAGTTCAGCGTGCAGTTATGGCGTCGTCGTGGTAACGCATCGTCCCGTTGCAGGGTGCCGCGCGGCTCGTTGCTCGGTGCTGCCCTCAAGTGGAGCGTTCGCGCGAGTCTTCTCGGAGTATCCTCTTACGTCGGCTATCGGCTACTCGTCCGCGCCAACGTCATAGATGGCGCCACCGCCTGGGGCCGGATCAGCGAACAGTTCCCGTGGCGAAGCTAGGAGCGATGCGACGCCGGCGCCCGCCAGGGGGCGCTGCAGTATTCAGGAGAAACACGAGCCGGGTCATGTGTGTGTGTGTGGGGGGGGGGTTCGCTACGCCCGACCCGGATCTTTCTCGTTAGTGGGAGCGCTCTCTGCTCGTTATGGCGGAGAGAAATGAGGCGCCGCGTCGTCTGTGGGCAACGCTTTGTCGTCGTGTGCAAAAACAGGCGAACGCTGGCACGTGCGGCCGCGCGTGACGCGAGCAGGGGCCAGTTGTCAGAAACAAACGCATTAGAGTCAACAGAAACAAACATTAGTCGCGACTTTAACTTTTTCTCGTAGACCGTTGTCAGACATCGTTAGTCTTGACACTAACTTTGTCTTATAGTCCGTTGTTAGAAACAAAATCAGTCCTTAACATTGATCTTAACATGAACTTTGTCTTGTAGACTGTTGGCATAAACATTGTATCGTTACGAGTTTCTCATGCGCAGTGTGTAGAGGTGCGGGTCTACAAGAAAATGTTGAGACTGATGTTAAGACTAACGTTAAGTTTCTGACAACTGTCTACGATACACTAAGACTAAATAAACTACGATAAGACGATAAAATACATACAACATATAAATATATATAAAATATATATATTACGATAAGAATAACGTTAAGACTAAGTTTATTTGTGACGACGTACCCCAGGTCGGCAAATCTGTCACGAAAGCCGAGGCGTGCGCAGCAGAGAAACGGTCGCGCAACTTCTATTTTCTAGAGAGTTTGTGTATTTATTGCGTGGGTGACCGCGGTGGGGCGGAGGTTGTATGTATATGTATATAGATATATATATATAGCTGACATGAGACGGGCCCGCGCGTGTCGTCACGCAGCGGTGGCGCCACCTATAGGCTGTCGTCGTCATCAATAGATCTTATGTGTGCAGTGCCTCCCACAAGTAGTTGTTGGGTTGTGGGTGGGTGGCGGGGGGGGGGAGGGAGATGGAGTGTGTGAGGAAATTATTTTGGCATTCCTCGCGTGTTACCATAATTATAATCAAGAGCATATAACGGGAGCGTACAACGGTAAATGCTGAAACCATGTTGCATATTAAGTCGAATTAATAAACTTTCCCGGTTGAATTCTTTGCAGTATTATTGATCAGCTGGTCCTACGTTGTTCATATAAAACAAACGCCATGTCCCTACGATGCCCTACGCTGAGATAGTGGGAGCGGCTGAAATCTGGTATTTTCGCTGAAACACCGACTAGTATTAGTCAGTTACTGCTGACCGTCTCTCGTGTGGGCGGAGTGTACGGCCCACACTGTGGCCAGTGTGTTGCTTCCGGTCGCCGCTGTTGTAGCGCCGTAGTGGCGCTGACTCACGTAATACTACCGAGAGTTTTACGTTATACATCAGCGTGATGGTGGCTGTGCGAGGTGGGCAAGGGTGGGGCGTCAATCAACTATGGCAATCAACTAACAGTCGTCCATTCATGTCCGCATATTGTTGAATCATTACGGAGAAGAGGCGAGTTTACCGCGAAGTTATAACATTTCGAA
>NW_014580577.1:13471-16298 GCF_000485595.1 Priapulus caudatus
GGTTCCACGAGTTGTGACAGATCTTTCCGGCGCGCGTGGGTTAAGTCCATAGAGTATCATCTAAGGAGTTAATAAAGAGCAATTTGTCTTTAATTAACTCCTGATTATATAGTTAGACATGGGTTGTTGATGATATATTATAAACGTTATATGATTATCTATGGATAAGTCTTATTAATACGATGGTGCTGCCATCTGCTGTGTGCTTGTAGGAAGTTGGGAATTACGATGATAACATTCGACGCCATGTACTAGTTTTTTGTGCGTTTTTTCGGCGGGTTATGGTGATGGGGGATGGTTGTGTGTGAAACGAGTTGTTGATGGGGTTTGTCTGTTGCTTGGCAGGTGAAATGGCAACTGCTGTTGAATCTCTGTGAATATGTTTCTGTTAGTGTAGACAAATACCTTCTGTACAAAATAATAAACGATACTTTGAATGAATACAGAATCATGGATTTATAAATTTACTGCATTTCGTTTTCATTTGTTTTATTTCGTTATGGCATTCACCACGTTTTCATGAAGTACTTTATTAATTAACCGTTAACAAACATAACAATTAAATGAAAATAGATTTGCATATATTGATAAGCCTTCTAAAATTTGAATCCATTGAAGTTTAGTTGACATTGATTAAATTGACTACGTCACGAATTTTCCCATGGTAAAAATTTGTAAAAAAATTGCCATTTTTTTACATTAAAAGTAAGAACTAACGTTATTAATACTATATCTTCAAACTCTCACCTGATAAAAATGTTTTTACGTTGGTTAAATTTGCAAAAATTCTAGACGATTGTGTGGTAATTTCTCGTGTTGGCTAACACTATTCCCCAGTACTGTTCAGTACTGGCGTCTCTCTGTTTTTCACCGGCAAATTAGGGCGCTATTAAAGAACGTGGTACTATTAAGCAATGAAAAGTAAACAGAAACACTAATTGTATTTTCTTACATTTTATTTTGTACAAATAACACACAAATATACTACTAGAAATTCGTGACGTAATCACTTTAAAGAATATAAAATTAGCAGTGTAGTAAATTTCGAAAAATAGAAGATATGTTGTGTTGGTATGAACATATCTGTACTATATATCTGTATAAATACTATACATACACATGCATATATATATATATATATATGACAAATTGTCATTATTAACTCCTGATAGGGTCCCCACAGCCCTTAAACGTCCTTTAATTTTGTCCTTTGTCCTTGAAAGTCCGTAATTTTTTCCTTTGTCATTGAAAGTCCTTGGAAATATGTCCAAGTCCTTATTTTATGTCTAATGTCCTGGAATTCTAATTTTTTATATATGAATCTAAGCTCTCTAAGGTATATTACATTATGACTCTAAAATGCTAAAACTACTTGTCACAGATTATCCTTGAAAAATACATGTCCTTGAAACGTCCTTGAATTCTTTGAAAAACCTATTCGCATGTAATAAACCCATATACTGAGTACCTATCTGTAATAATGTACTATATTATAGAATCAACCATCACGAAAACCCCCCAAAAAAGAACAATGGTATTCAGCGAAAAATTGCGAGAGAGAGAGTGAGTAACTATATTGGAAGGAATATATGCATACGTGCGTGTGTGTCGTAACTGTCGTTTGTGCCGTACGTGCGTTTTTGTGCGCGTTTGTACTGCGCATGCGTGTGCATATCTCCGTCTGAATTCTTCCCTCCGTTCTCTCATCTTTCCTTCCTCCTCCCCTCTCACTCCCTTCCCCACAGTATTTCCTTCCCCCTCTAGCGGATAGTATCGCCCACGGCATCCGTTGCACGGTGAAAAGTTAGCAAGGCAAATGGCTGGTTTTCAGGCTCAACATTTTCATCTCCCCAAAGCACAAAATGTGGATATAGGGCCTACGGCTATAATACGCGTTTTTACAGTCACACAAACACACATACACACCCACTAATGTGGACGCGCACACGCGGGTATGGTCGCGCGCACGCGTGCGCGTGTAGTATAGGCGTAAATTCACATTTTGTGCCTCGCGGGGTGAAAAAGTTTCGGCTGAAATACGGCCATTTACCTGCAAAATTTTTTCCACGCTTGATTGGTCGTGGGCGATACCATACGCGAGAGGGGAGTAAGGATTGGAATAAGTGATTACTTTTATTCACTGTTAATGTTACTGCCTGACACAGCAGATGAAAGGTCAGCATAAAGAACCGGCAATTGTTTAGTATTATTATTATTATTATTATTAAATCTTTATTGCATGTAATTCTACTACAATTACATGTATATACTGAAGACAGTCTTTTTCATGGAGAAAAAATCTAATGAATGCAATAGTGTTGAGCAGTTAAAAGAATAAAATTTCTGAGTGATACACTACATTGTGTGATACATAATTAGCTTTACATATTGTTACAGGACTGTGACATGAATCTACGTGAATGACAATATGAAACGACTATTGTGTACGTTGGTAATCGGCGACCTATAGCGGCTGTTTAATCTGCTGTCGACACTCGTGTAAAAGAACCATTTTTACTTTATATATGAATCTAATGTATATATGATGACTCTAAAATGCTAAAACTACTTGTCACAGATTGTCCTTAAAAAAAATAATTCACTTTTGTGGGAACCATGTGTTAGGTCCGTTTCTAGTTGTATCTGAGTTGATCTTCCTGTGTATTTATTAGCAGTAGGCCTACATTCCACGTTCCAACACAGCTTTCCGCGTATTTATTAGAATTCTGTCGATGCACGTGTCGTTGGATTTAGAAGAGGAAGAGGGCAGCTAACACGTGGAAGAGGGCAGCTAACACGTGGAAGAGGGCAGCTAACACGTGGAAGA
>NW_014580577.1:17548-18628 GCF_000485595.1 Priapulus caudatus
TTATTAAGATATCATCACGTTAGAAGTTTTACGCGTGAAATCAGAGAGAAATTCACAGTTGCACGACACTGCTGGTCACTCAATCTTGATCCGGTCGTCTTTCTAAACCGAACGAACTTTCGGTCACCATCAACTGAATCAAGGGAAATTATATATTCCATCAGAAGGCTTATAGTGACTAGATGATAACTTGACAGATTGCAACAATGTTTGGCGACAGACATTCGTGTACCTCCACCGCCCAGATGCTAGCGCCCCTGATCTCGACCTCCTTCCTATCACCACTCTGGAATATGGAAAAAATACATCACAATATATCAGAGTACGTCATCCTGCATCCAGATGATGTATTATTCAATAATTGTCCGATAATTCTGCATTATGTATGCAGATGTGACGCAGTGTAGCTTTACATTCAGCAATCTTGGCTAATCTTTAAGAGCATGTGAAGGTTCGATCGTTGAAGGTTCGACGGTTCACGCCAACCTCTGATATTAATTTGCAAGGTTAACGTCTGCTGTCCATGATCACACGTAAGAACATTGAAATCATCAGGAGCTAATAATGACAAATTTGTCATTATTAGCTCCTGAAATCATTAAAACCATTAAAAACATTTCTGCACCTTTCAGCAGCAGATCCATGAGTTCCTTCGAATACTCTAGAACGCCGAAGTAAAGCAGCGCCTGCGGTATTCTACAAATAACAAGCGAGCATCCGTATAAGCGATTAATTAATTACAGATGAACCCCAGGTGGGAAATGTTCCAACATCGATAGATCCATCTCACAAATTCTGAACACTCCGATATACAGCAACTTGAAATATAGGGGCTATATATAATATGTTATAGGGCCTATATATTGTAGGGCCTATATAATTATAGGACCTATACAATAATACAATATGTTAGGCCCTGTATTTGGCCTTTAGTTAGATTACAGGTAATCTTTTGTTTGATTACAGGTTCATGTTACCTTACAGGCAATCGGCAAACATGGTGAGGATGTCTATGTCGTGGAATTCGCCGTGACCTTTGCCCTCACAACACGCCCAGATGTCTGCTACCAGGATCTGAGC
>NW_014580577.1:18638-26278 GCF_000485595.1 Priapulus caudatus
AGAGAGAGAGAGAGAGAGAGAGAGAGAGAGAGAGAGAGAGAGATCACGGAGAGGGTGAGGGTGAGCGGGAAGGCGAGAGACGTAACTATATTGGAAGGAATATATGCATCCGTGCGTGTGTGTCGTAACTGTCGTTTGTGCCGTACGTGCGTTTGTGTGCGCGTTTGTACTGCGCATGCGTGTGCATATCTCCGTCTGCATTTCTCCCTCCGTCCGTCCCTCCTTTCTCTCATCTCTCCTTCCTCCTCCCCTCTCACTCCCTTCCCCACAGTATTTCCTTCCCCCTCTCGCGGATAGTATCGTCCACGGCATCCGTTGCACGGTGAAAAGTTAGCAAGGCAAATGGCTGGTTTTCAGGCTCAACATTTTCACCCACCAAAGCACAAAATGTGATTATACGGCTATAATACGCGTTTTTACAGTCATACAAGCACACATACACACACACTAACGGACGCGCACACGCGGGTATGGTTGCACGCACGCGTGCGCGTGTATTATAGGCGTAAATTCACATTTTGTGCCTCGCGGGGTGAAAAAGTTTCGGCTGAAATACGGCCATTTACCTGCAAAATTTTTTCCACGCTTCATTGGTCGTGGGCGATACCATACGCGAGAGGGGAGTATAAGGATTAGAATAAGTGATTGCTTTTATTCACTGTTACTGCCTGACACAGCAGATGAAAGGTCAGCATAAAGAACCGGCAATTGTTTATTATTATTATTATTATTATTATTATTATTAAATCTGTATTGCATGTAATTCTACTACAATTACATCAAGAGCTAATAATACCTATATTATAGTATATAATAATTATACCTATATATAGGTATTATTAGCTCTTGATTACATGTATATACTGAAGACAGTCTTTTTCATGGAGAAAAAATATAATAAATGCAATAGTGTTAAGCAGTTAAAATAATAAAATTTCTGAGTGATACAGTACATTGTGTGATACATAATAACCTTTACATATTGTTACAGGACTGTGACATGAATCTACGTGAATGACAATATGAAACGACTATTGTGTACGTCGGTAATCGGCGACCTATAGCGGCTGTTTAATCTGCTGTCGGCACTCGTGTAAAACAACTATTTTTACTTTATATATGAATCTAGGGTATATATGATGACTCTAAAAAGCGCAAACTACTCGTCATAGATTGTCATTGAAAAAATAATTCACTTTTGTGGGAACCATGTGTTAGGTCCGTTTCTAGTTGTATCTGAGTTGATCTTCCTGTGTATTTATTAGCAGTAGGCCTACATTCCACGTTCCAACACAGCTTTCCGCGTATTTATTAGAATTCTGTCGATGCACGTGTCGTTGGATTTCGAAGAGGGAGAGGGCAGCTAACACGTGCAAGAGGAAGTGGGCAGCTAACACGTGGAAGAGGAAGTGGGCAGCTAACACGTGGAAGAGCTATAGGGAACATTATACGTATATAATCTTTCACTTAGGTGCGAGTTTTCAGGTGCGAGGGAAGAGCCAATGCAACAATAGAATTTGTACTCCTTACTCTGCTGTTCTAGAGCTCTTTTTCTTGTATATATATATATATATATATATATGATATGTAACCGCTTCCTGATACGTAACCATGGCAACGAGCACGTACACGAGCTGTGTGTGTGTAGACATTCTATGTACGCAGAATACAAAAATGCGAAATAAATGCTTCTGTCTTATTTACCATTATTTACCGGTTGTTTATTTTGCATTGTTTCACAATCACATTCGTCATGCATGCACCAGTCAACATAAGTAATGTTTAAAAAAAACATCTATTGAGTAGACATCGTCACACAGTGTTTGTTACCTCCACTGGGTAGACAACAGATTCTTACTAATAAGATACATATTTATCGATATCACAGCAGCTTTGCATGAAGATCATCGTAATTAGAATGGTTTTAATATAATCACAGCTAGTTGATTGTTCGTTAGGTAACACTGCCGAGTATTCCCTCCCCAACCTTCCGGTTAGGGTTAGGGTACGTTAGCTAGGGTCCTCTGTGCACTCGGGGGGTTCTAGGAACATTCCCCGTGGTTCTAGCAGGTTGTTCACGATAGATCCCTCACCGAGTCTCAGTAGTAAATGCATCTGATGTGATGGAAGGGAAGCTGGGAGCTGCCTTCAGCCATCTTGGTTTTGATCAGATCCCAGAGGTAGAAGTCAACCATCACGGCGTTCACGTCCACTCCGGCGGCGCCCTCTGTCTGCAGGAGCGCGCGCAGTTTTGCGAGGACCAACTACGCGAGAAGATTATATATTATTATTATTATTATTATTATTATTATTAAGATATCATCACGTTAGAAGTTTTACGCGTGAAATCAGAGAGAAATTCACAGTTGCACGACACTGCTGGTCACTCAATCTTGATCCGGTCGTCTTTCTAAACCGAACGAACTTTCGGTCACCATCAACTGAATCAAGGGAAATTATATATTCCATCAGAAGGCTTATAGTGACTAGATGATAACTTGACAGATTGCAACAATGTTTGGCGACAGATATTCGTGTACCTCCACCGCCCAGATGCTAGCGCCCCTGATCTCGACCTCCTTCCTATCACCACTCTGGAATATGGAAAAAATACATCACAATATATCAGAGTACGTCATCCTGCATCCAGATGATGTATTATTCAATAATTGTCCGATAATTCTGCATTATGTATGCAGATGTGACGCAGTGTAGCTTTACATTCAACAATCTTGGCTAATCTTTAAGAGCATGTGAAGCTTCGATCGTTGAAGCATCGACGGTTCACGCCAACCTCTGATATTAATTTGCAAGGTTAACGTCTGCTGTCCATGATCACACGTAAGAACATTGAAATCATTGAAAACATTAAAAACATTTCTGCACCTTTCAGCAGCAGATCCATGACTTCCTTCGAATACTCTAGAACGCCGAAGTAAAGCAGCGCCTGCGGTATTCTACAAATAACAAGCGAGCATCCGTATAAGCGATTAATTAATTACAGATGAAACCCAGGTGGGAAATGTTCCAACATCGATAGATCCATCTCACAAATTCTGAACACTCCGATATACATCAACTTGGAATATAGGGGCTATATAATATGTTATAGGGCCTATATATTACAGGGCCTATATAATTATAGGACCTATACAATAATACAATATGTTAGGCCTTGTATTTGGCCTTTAGTTACATTACAGGTAATCTTTTGTTTGATTACAGGTTCATGTTACCTTACAGGCAATCGGCAAACATGGTGAGGATGTCTATGTCGTGGAATTCGCCGTGACCTTTGCCCTCACAACACGCCCAGATGTCTGCTACCAGGATCTGAGCTCGCTTCCATAGTGCCACTGAAACAATGATAGAACAATGATGGAACAATAATCGTACAATGACAGAAAAGTGGGAGAACAATGATAGAACAATGATAGAACAATGATATCACTGACAAACCATTATCTACTGTTGCACGTTTTACACGAAGGGAACAATGTGAATTCGGAAATATTCTTGGGCATTGATGGGGCCTTTGTTGAAGATGCGTAAATATGTCACCAGTGTGTAAACCTTTCCTGGACAGCTCACTGCTGCATAACTACTGGTGACATCTGCCATTTCACAATGAGGCACGCTACCCTAATAGATGACAGTGTAGTTACACACTCGATGCTTGCGACATCGACCACTAGATGGTGATGCCGCTCACACTACCTCTGCGTCCCTCGTACAGTCGTACGTGGTTTCGTCTCTGTACGACGGGAAGTTGTCCACGATCAGGCGGAGCAGGCGGGATGCACTCTTGTTGCTACGCTCGACGCACGTCAGGAAGGAACCGGAGAATTTCTACCACGAAACGATCAACGGCGAAATAAGTACGACGACAACGACGCTGGCATGCGAATGCTGTCACAATATTTGCTGTCACATCTGCAAGCTGGAATGTTATCTCGCACGCTATTCCAACGGTCATTTTCGCTGTACTGTCTCTTAATTCCCTGCTGATGCCTCATACTCCCCTTGTTTTCTTCACTATTCCCTCACATTTCCGACTATTGCTCTATATTCCCTGCTACGGAAGCTGCGTGCGGATGGAGCCGGGGAGGGTTTAATAATGTGATGACTGGCAAACTTATCCCAATTTTCAATTATGGTGCGGCGGCGCGGCACGGCTTCCATTACTGGGGTGATGGTGGAAAGATAAATTATTTCTTTCTCTCTCTGTCTCTCTCTCCCTCTCGCTCTCTACTACTCACCTCGACCAGCACGCTGCCAGCTTCACGGATGTTAGCGAGTCCTTCCCGCATCATCGGCATCTCTCCTCCGTCTTCTCCTCACAGATGCTCTCTCAGCTTCTCCTCCCAGATGCTCTCTCAGCTTCTCCTCCCAGATGCTCTCTCAGCTTCTCCAGCGTCAGGGTGGAGTAGTACGCAGGGTCCGTCAGGGGAACGCCAGCCTGGGGGAATTAAGACACTGCTGCGTTGAACTTAGATATACACGCAAATATAATATATATATATAGTATATATATGGTATATAATACATATATAATATATATAGTATATATAGTATGATATATATACTATATATATTATATATGTACTAGATACCATATATAGTATATATAGTATATAGTATATATATAGTATATAGTACATATATAGTATAATATAGTATATAGCCTATCCTGTATATAGAGGTCATGCGAGGGAAACGTGTCCTTTATAGATAGGTGAAGATTTCTACAGGAGCGACAGCTGACACAAGTTTGACTGTTGATAGTCTACATTACAGGGGTCCTCGCGCACGCGTGGTTGCCGTGGCGACGCCGTACCTCCAGCGACCTGTTGACGGCTGCGCAGAGAGAGAAGTAGTCGGTGAGGTCGCGACCTCTGTGTCACACGGTGAACGCTCGCCGCTCGTCCTCCGACCAGAACGAGAAGATCAGCGTGTCGATGAAGAACACCCTGCAAAGAACAACCTGCAGGTTCGGGGAACATCACCGACACGTAGAAACATCCGGTGGCCTTCTTCGCGCTTGACAGCTGGCGTTGTGGCGCCATCTACTGGTTAGATATGCTCCTAGGGGCGGTTTTTCGTAAGGAGAAGACCAGGAATGGTCGGTACATGAGCATTACTGAGCGCTGAATTTGCCATAGAGCATACTTTTCTCTGATTGGTCAAAATTGCATTGTATTAAGTCAAGTATTAGTGGATCGTGCATATATTGTGGACTGCAAACCTAGACACCTTACCTACAATCCGTACCCCAAATGTGAAGCTTTGGTTTGTTTATACGACGTACGTGTATAGTAAGCACAATTCTTACCAGTCTACTGATGCCCTGTCAGCCGTTTTCGGTTTGAAATCTGGAAGCTTATCTTCATTGACCTTGTGCTTATTTTTTCCCCATCACATCTGCAAGCTGCAAACAAAAATATATGACAGTAAAACAGATTGTGACTGCAATGGCCGAATGTTAGCGTGAAAATCGGCATGTTCATAGTGCATTTGCGGAAAATGCCCAGGGGCAATGTTGGTTCAGGTTATTGACAGCGGAGACGAAGTTATATATCACTGCGTATAAGTGGCCCGGGCAAAGTAGAGGAGAAATGTGACTGCCGCAGGACATAAATGGTAACTGAAATCGCATGAAATACGCGAACCGTGAAATCGTGAGAAATCGTGAAAACAAGGTGAGGTATACTGGGTGAAACGATGTATTGTCGCTCCTTTGCGACAACAAATTACCCGTTTCTTGCTAGAAATTAGTTAACAACACCCTCAAGAAAACCTCTGTAAATTTTTAAGAGTGTACCCCCACATTAACTATACTCACGATATGGGGGTGTAAATTAACGCTACTCTGAACATAACCCAACCAGGCTGTGTGACTAACGTCAATATACAGCCTATAGCCTATAGCCTATAACCTATAACCTATCTTCTTCTATGTTTACAACTCTATCGGTTGGAGGATTCGCCCCTCCACAAATACGGCACCACCTCATGTGGAACAGGGTTGCCAACTTGAAGGGGAGACCAAGTGGCAATATCGGCCTCAACCTGTGCAATGAACACATTAATCGGAGTACTTCAAAGGTTTGTAAAGCGTACAACGGCTAAGCTTTGTTAAACGATGTTTTTTGTTTATTTCCACGACACATTTGCAAACTATGGAATTCCCTGACATGTTTACACTGTACAACCGTAGCAACAGCAGCAGTAGCAGTAGTAGCAGCAGCGGTAGCAGCAACAGCAGCAACAGCAGCAAAAGCAGTAGCAGCAGCAGTAGCAGTAGCAGTAACGACAGCAGCAGTAGCAGCAACAACTAGCTAGCAATAGCAGCAGTAGCAGCAGCAGAAACAGTATCAGAAGCAGAAGTATAGTAGTAGCAGAAGCAGCAACAGTAGCAACAGCAGCAGTAGCAGTAGCAGTAGCAGCAGCAGCAGTAACAGCAGCAGTAGCAGCAGTAGTAGCAACTGACGGAGCAGTAGCAGCAGCAGCTGTAGCAGCAGTAGTAGTAGCAGCAGCAGCAGCAGTAACAGTAGCAACAGCAGCAGTAGCAGCAGCGCAGGGGTGTATCCAGGATTTTTTCTGGGTGGGTCGTGATCATAATTTTTTGGACCTTTTCACAATGAAATAACAGCAAGATGTGATTAAAGTGTCAATACAATTTAATTGAAACCAAAAAATTTTGTTTCCAAAAAAAAATTGTCAGTTTTTTAAAACAAAAATGTGAAGTTTTTTGATCAGTTTTTTTAAACAAGTTTTTTGACACAGTTTTCTGAGTCTTTTGAACTGTTTATTTTGTCTTTGTCTTTGTCTTGATCTTGTCTTGTCTTGATCTTGTCTTGTCTTTGTCTTTGTCTTTGTCAGTCTTTGTCTCTCTTTTTTGAACTCAGTTTTTTTAAACAAAAAATTGTGTTTGAAAAAAAGGCTCAGTTTCAGAATTGCTGGAATTGGGATCGATTTACGTCACGGTCTTTGGACTCATTGCTGGTACCTGATCAATTATGCTTTTTCATTTATGTCATTGTGAAAAAGGCCCTCGAAAAAAAATGTCTTTGGGAAAAATGTGGACCTTTTGAAATTTTGGGGGGGTCGTACGACCCTCACGACCGCCCCCTGCATACACCCATGCGCAGTAGCAGTAGCAGTAGCAACATCAGCAGTAGCAACAGTAGCAACAGCAGCAGTAGCAGCAGTAGCAGCAACAGCAATAGCAGTAGCAGTAATAGCCGTAGCAGCAACAGCAGCAGTAGTAGCAGCAACAACTAGCTAGCAACAGTAGCAGTAGCAGCAGCAGAAACAGTATCAGTAGCAGTAGTAGTAGCAGTAGCAACAACAATAGCAACAGCAGCAGCAGCAGTAGCAACAATAGCAGTAATAGCAGCAGTAGCAGCAGTAGTAGCAGCAGAATCAGCAGTATCAGCAGCAGCAGCAGCAGCAGCAGCAGCAGTAACAGCAGTAACAGCAGCAGTAGCAGCAGCAGCTGCAGCAGTAGCAGTAGCAACAGCAGCAGCAGTAGTAGCAGCAGTAGCAGCAGCAGCAGCAGTAGCAGCAGAAGCAGCAGCAGCAGTTAGCAGCAGCGGTAGCAGCAGCAGCAGTAGCAGCAGCAGCAGCAGCAGCAGCAG